>NW_026737506.1:0-39000 GCF_949786415.1 Peromyscus eremicus | reverse complement strand
TCCATTTAGGACTGGGAAACCAACGCTAGCTCACCTTACAAGAAACAGACTCTGCTTCTGAGAAAAGAGCACTCTTCTACTCTTCTGTGTTTCCTATAGGGCCAGAACAGTGAGCTTGCTCAGAACAAAAGAACTGTGCTTCCTACACACACGAGCCATATCTAGTTCAACTCTGCTTAGGAAACTGACAAGAATAGTAGCTCCTCTTCAGTCCAATACACTGTACTTGCTGGGAACAGACGTGAGTGCTATTTTCACTGTTTATCACAAAGGGAGCACAATAGTGACTTTCCTTACCAGAATACATCCCTTGCTCGTAGGACCAGAAACTGCATGTGATTAAACTCCATTTTGGACTGGGAAACAAACGCTAGCTCGCCTTACAAGAAACACACTCTGCTTTTGAGGAAAGAGCACTCTTCTATTCTACTGTGTTTCCTATGGGGTCCAAACAGTAAGCTTGCTCAGAACAAAAGAACTGTGCTTCCTACACACACGGGCCATATCTAGTTCAACTCTGCTTAGGAAACTGACAAGAACAGTAGATCCTCTTCAGTCCAATACACTTTACATGCTGGGAACAGACGCCAGTGCTATTTGCCCTGTGTATGACAATGGGAGCACAATAGTGACTCTTCTTACCATAATACAACTCTTGCTCGTAGGACCAGAAACTGCATGTGATTGAACTCCATTTAGGACTGGGAAACAAACGCTAGCTCACCTTACAAGAAACACAATCTGCTTTTGAGAAATGAGCACTCTTCTACTCTACTGTGTTTCCTATAGAGCCAGAACAGTAAGCTTGCTCAGAACAAAAGAACTGTGCATCCTACACACACGGGCTATATCTAGTTCAACTCTGCTTAGGAAACTGACAAGAGCAGTAGCTCCTCTTCAGTCCAATACACTGTACTTGCTGGAAGCAGACGCTAGTGCTATTTGCACTGTGTATGGCAAAGGGAGCAAAATAGTGACTCTTCTTACCAGAAAACAACTCTTGCTCCTAGGACCACAAACTGCATGGGATTCAACTCCGTTTCTGACTGGGAAACAAACACTAGCTAGCCTTACAAGAAACACTCTCTGCTTTTGAGAAAAGAGCACTCTTCTATTCTACTGTGTTTCCTATGGGGTCCGAACAGTAAGCTTGCTCAGAACAAAAGAACTGTGCTTCCTACACACACGGGCCATATCTAGTTCAACTCTGCTTAGGAAACTGACAAGAACAGTAGATCCTCTTCAGTCCAATACACTTTACATGCTGGGAACAGACGCCAGTGCTATTTGCCCTGTGTATGACAATGGGAGCACAATAGTGACTCTTCTTACCATAATAGAACTCTTGCTCGTAGGACCAGAAACTGCATGTGATTGAACTCCATTTAGGACTGGGAAACAAACGCTAGCTCGCCTTAGAAGAAACACATTCTGCTTTTGAGAAAAGAGCACTCTTCTACTCTACTGTGTTACCTATAGGGCCAGAAGAGTGAGCTTGCTCAGAACAAAAGAAGTGTACTTCCTACACACACGGGCCATATCTAGTTCAACTTTGCTTAGGAAACTGACAAGAACAGTAGATCCTCTTCAGTCCAATACACTGTACATCCTGGGAACAGACGCGAGTCCTATTTGCCCTGTGTATGGTAATGGGAACACAATAGTGACTCTTCTTACTAGAAAACAACTCTTGCTTGTAGGACCAGAAACTGGATGTGATTCAACTCCATTTAGGACTGGGAAACAAAAGCTAGTTCGCCTTACAAGAAACACACTCTGCTTTTGAGAAAGGAGCACTCTTCTACTCTACTGTGTTTTCTATAGGGCCAGAACAGTGAGCTTGCTCAGAACAAAAGAACTGTGCTTCCTACACACACCAGCCATATCTAGTTCAACTCTGCTTAGGAAACTGACAAGAACAGTAGATCCTCTTCAATCCAATACACTGTACATGCTGGGAACAGACGCCAGTGCTATTTGCCCTGTGTATGACAATGGGAGCGCAATAGTGACTCTTCTTACCAGAAAACAACTCTTGCTCCTAGGATCAGAAACTGCATGTGATTCAACTCCATTTAGGACTGGGAAACAAACGCTAGCTCGCCTTACAGGAAACACACTCTGCTTTTGAGAAAAGAGCACTCTTCTACTCTACTGTGTTTCCTATAGGGCCAGAACAGTGAGCTTGCTCAGAACAAAAGAACTGTGCTTCCTACACACACGGGCCATATCTAGTTCAACTCTGCTTAGGAAACTGACAAGAACAGTAGCTCCTCTTCTGTCCAATACACTGTACTTGAAAAGAACAGTAGCAAGTGTTGTTTGTACTGTTTATGGCAATAGGAGCACAATAGTGACTCTTCTTACCAGAAAAAAACTCTTGCTCATAGGACAAAAAACTGCATGTAATTCAACTCCATTTAGGACTGGGAAAAAAAAGCTAGTTCACCTTACAAGAAACACACTCTGCTTTTGAGAAAAGAGCACTCTTCTACTCTACTGTGTTTCTAAAAGGGCCAGAACAGTGAGCTTGCTCAGAACAAAAGAACTGTGCTTCCTACACACATTGGCCATATCTAGTTCAACTCTGCCTAGGAAACTGACAAGAACAGTAGATCCTCTTCAGTCCATTACACTGTACATGCTGGGAACAGAAGCCAGTGCTATTTGCCCTGTGTATGACAATGGGAGCGCAATAGTGACTCTTCTTACCAGAAAACAACTCTTGCTCCAAGGATCAGAAACTGCATGTGATTCAACTCCATTTAGGACTGGGAAACAAACTCTAGCTCGCCTTACAAGAAACACACTCTGCTTTTGAGAAAAGAGCACTCTTCTACTCTACTGTGTTTCCTATGGGGTCCGAACAGTGAGCTTGCTCAGAACAAAAGAACTGTGCTTCCTACACACACGGGCCATATCTAGTCCAACTCTGCTTAGGAAACTGACAAGAACAGTAGTTCCTCTTCTGTCCAATACACTGTACTTGTAAAGAACAGTAGCAAGTGTTGTTTGCACTGTGTATGGCAATAGGAGCGCAATAGTGACTCTTACCAGAAAACAACTCTTGCTCGTAGGACCAGAAACTGCATGTGATTCAACTCCATTTAGGACTGGGAAACCAACGCTAGCTCACCTTACAAGAAACAGACTCTGCTTCTGAGAAAAGAGCACTCTTCTACTCTTCTGTGTTTCCTATAGGGCCAGAACAGTGAGCTTGCTCAGAACAAAAGAACTGTGCTTCCTACACACACGAGCCATATCTAGTTCAACTCTGCTTAGGAAACTGACAAGAATAGTAGCTCCTCTTCAGTCCAATACACTGTACTTGCTGGGAACAGACGTGAGTGCTATTTTCACTGTTTTTCACAAAGGGAGCACAATAGTGACTTTCCTTACCAGAATACATCCCTTGCTCGTAGGACAAGAAACTGCATGTGATTAAACTCCATTTTGGACTGGGAAACAAACGCTAGCTCGCCGTACAAGAAACACACTTTGCTTTTGAGAAAAGAGCACTCTTCTACTCTACTGTGTTTCCTATATTGCCAGAACAGTGAGCTTTCTCAGAACAAAAGAACTGTGCTTCCTACACACATGGGCCATATCTATTTCAACTCTGCTTAGGAAACTGACAAGAACAGTAGCTCCTCTTCTGTCCAATACACTGTACTTGCAAAGAATAGTAGCAAGTGTTGTTTGCACTGTGTATGGCAGTAGGAGCGCAATAGTGACTCTTCTTACAAGAAAACAACTCTTGCTCATAGGACAAGAACCTTCATGTAATTCAACTCCATTTAGGACTGGGAAACAAACGCTAGCTCACCTTACAAGAAACACAATCTGCTTTTGAGAAATGAGCACTCTTCTACTCTACTGTGTTTCCTATAGAGCCAGAACAGTAAGCTTGCTCAGAACAAAAGAACTGTGCTTCCTACACACACGGGCTATATCTAGTTCAACTCTGCTTAGGAAACTGACAAGAGCAGTAGCTCCTCTTCAGTCCAATACACTGTACTTGCTGGAAGCAGACGCTAGTGCTATTTGCACTGTGTATGGCAAAGGGAGCGAAATAGTGACTCTTCTTACCAGAAAACAACTCTTGCTCCTAGGACCACAAACTGCATGGGATTCAACTCCGTTTCTGACTGGGAAACAAACACTAGCTAGCCTTACAAGAAACACTCTCTGCTTTTGAGAAAAGAGCACTCTTCTATTCTACTGTGTTTCCTATGGGGTCCGAACAGTAAGCTTGCTCAGAACAAAAGAACTGTGCTTCCTACACACACGGGCCATATCTAGTTCAACTCTGCTTAGGAAACTGACAAGAACAGTAGATCCTCTTCAGTCCAATACACTTTACATGCTGGGAACAGACGCCAGTGCTATTTGCCCTGTGTATGACAATGGGAGCACAATAGTGACTCTTCTTACCATAATAGAACTCTTGCTCGTAGGACCAGAAACTGCATGTGATTGAACTCCATTTAGGACTGGGAAACAAATGCTAGCTCGCCTTAGAAGAAACACATTCTGCTTTTGAGAAAAGAGCACTCTTCTACTCTACTGTGTTTCCTATAGGGCCAGAAGAGTGAGCTTGCTCAGAACAAAAGAAGTGTACTTCCTACACACACGGGCCATATCTAGTTCAACTTTGCTTAGGAAACTGACAAGAACAGGAGATCCTCTTCAGTCCAATACACTGTACATCCTGGGAACAGACGCAAGTCCTATTTGCCCTGTGTATGGTAATGGGAACACAATAGTGACTCTTCTTACTAGAAAACAACTCTTGCTTGTAGGACCAGAAACTGCATGTGATTCAACTCCATTTAGGACTGGGAAACAAAAGCTAGTTCGCCTTACAAGAAACACACTCTGCTTTTGAGAAAGGAGCACTCTTCTACTCTACTGTGTTTTCTATAGGGCCAGAACAGTGAGCTTGCTCAGAACAAAAGAACTGTGCTTCCTACACACACCAGCCATATCTAGTTCAACTCTGCTTAGGAAACTGACAAGAACAGTAGATCCTCTTCAATCCAATACACTGTACATGCTGGGAACAGACGCCAGTGCTATTTGCCCTGTGTATGACAATGGGAGCGCAATAGTGACTCTTCTTACCAGAAAACAACTCTTGCTCCTAGGATCAGAAACTGCATGTGATTCAACTCCATTTAGGACTGGGAAACAAACGCTAGCTCGCCTTACAGGAAACACACTCTGCTTTTGAGAAAAGAGCACTCTTCTACTCTACTGTGTTTCCTATGGGGTCCGAACAGTGAGCTTGCTCAGAACAAAAGAACTGTGCTTCCTACACACACGGGCCATATCTAGTTCAACTCTGCTTAGGAAACTGACAAGAACAGTAGCTCCTCTTCTGTCCAATACACTGTACTTGAAAAGAACAGTAGCAAGTGTTGTTTGTACTGTTTATGGCAATAGGAGCACAATAGTGACTCTTCTTACCAGAAAACAACTCTTGCTCATAGGACAAAAAACTGCATGTAATTCAACTCCATTTAGGACTGGGAAAAAAAAGCTAGCTCACCTTACAAGAAACACACTCTGCTTTTGAGAAAAGAGCACTCTTCTACTCTACTGTGTTTCTAAAAGGGCCAGAACAGTGAGCTTGCTCAGAACAAAAGAACTTTGCTTCCTACACACACCGGCCATATCTAGTTCAACTCTGCCTAGGAAACTGACAAGAACAGTAGATCCTCTTCAGTCCAATACACTGTACATGCTGGGAACAGAAGCCAGTGCTATTAGCCCTGTGTATGACAATGGGAGCGCAATAGTGACTCTTCTTACCAGAAAACAACTCTTGCTCCAAGGATCAGAAACTGCATGTGATTCAACTCCATTTAGGACTGGGAAACAAACTCTAGCTCGCCTTACAAGAAACACACTCTGCTTTTGAGAAAAGAGCACTCTTCTACTCTACTGTGTTTCCTATGGGGTCCGAACAGTGAGCTTGCTCAGAACAAAAGAACTGTGCTTCCTACACACACGGGCCATATCTAGTTCAACTCTGCTTAGGAAACTGACAAGAACAGTAGTTCCTCTTCTGTCCAATACACTGTACTTGTAAAGAACAGTAGCAAGTGTTGTTTGCACTGTGTATGGCAATAGGAGCGCAATAGTGACTCTTACTAGAAAACAACTCTTGCTCGTAGGACCAGAAACTGCATGTGATTCAACTCCATTTAGGACTGGGAAACCAACGCTAGCTCACCTTACAAGAAACAGACTCTGCTTCTGAGAAAAGAGCACTCTTCTACTCTTCTGTGTTTCCTATAGGGCCAGAACAGTGAGCTTGCTCAGAACAAAAGAACTGTGCTTCCTACACACACGAGCCATATCTAGTTCAACTCTGCTTAGGAAACTGACAAGAATAGTAGCTCCTCTTCAGTCCAATACACTGTACTTGCTGGGAACAGACGTGAGTGCTATTTTCACTGTTTATCACAAAGGGAGCACAATAGTGACTTTCCTTACCAGAATACATCCCTTGCTCGTAGGACCAGAAACTGCATGTGATTAAACTCCATTTTGGACTGGGAAACAAACGCTAGCTCGCCTTACAAGAAACACACTCTGCTTTTGAGAAAAGAGCACTCTTCTATTCTACTGTGTTTCCTATGGGGTCCAAACAGTAAGCTTGCTCAGAACAAAAGAACTGTGCTTCCTACACACACGGGCCATATCTAGTTCAACTCTGCTTAGGAAACTGACAAGAACAGTAGATCCTCTTCAGTCCAATACACTTTACATGCTGGGAACAGACGCCAGTGCTATTTGCCCTGTGTATGACAATGGGAGCACAATAGTGACTCTTCTTACCATAATACAACTCTTGCTCGTAGGACCAGAAACTGCATGTGATTGAACTCCATTTAGGACTGGGAAACAAACGCTAGCTCACCTTACAAGAAACACAATCTGCTTTTGAGAAATGAGCACTCTTCTACTCTACTGTGTTTCCTATAGAGCCAGAACAGTAAGCTTGCTCAGAACAAAAGAACTGTGCTTCCTACACACACGGGCTATATCTAGTTCAACTCTGCTTAGGAAACTGACAAGAGCAGTAGCTCCTCTTCAGTCCAATACACTGTACTTGCTGGAAGCAGACGCTAGTGCTATTTGCACTGTGTATGGCAAAGGGAGCGAAATAGTGACTCTTCTTACCAGAAAACAACTCTTGCTCCTAGGACCACAAACTGCATGGGATTCAACTCCGTTTCTGACTGGGAAACAAACACTAGCTAGCCTTACAAGAAACACTCTCTGCTTTTGAGAAAAGAGCACTCTTCTATTCTACTGTGTTTCCTATGGGGTCCGAACAGTAAGCTTGCTCAGAACAAAAGAACTGTGCTTCCTACACACACGGGCCATATCTAGTTCAACTCTGCTTAGGAAACTGACAAGAACAGTAGATCCTCTTCAGTCCAATACACTTTACATGCTGGGAACAGACGCCAGTGCTATTTGCCCTGTGTATGACAATGGGAGCACAATAGTGACTCTTCTTACCATAATACAACTCTTGCTCGTAGGACCAGAAACTGCATGTGATTGAACTCCATTTAGGACTGGGAAACAAACGCTAGCTCACCTTACAAGAAACACAATCTGCTTTTGAGAAATGAGCACTCTTCTACTCTACTGTGTTTCCTATAGAGCCAGAACAGTAAGCTTGCTCAGAACAAAAGAACTGTGCTTCCTACACACACGGGCTATATCTAGTTCAACTCTGCTTAGGAAACTGACAAGAGCAGTAGCTCCTCTTCAGTCCAATACACTGTACTTGCTGGAAGCAGACGCTAGTGCTATTTGCACTGTGTATGGCAAAGGGAGCGAAATAGTGACTCTTCTTACCAGAAAACAACTCTTGCTCCTAGGACCACAAACTGCATGGGATTCAACTCCGTTTCTGACTGGGAAACAAACACTAGCTAGCCTTACAAGAAACACTCTCTGCTTTTGAGAAAAGAGCACTCTTCTATTCTACTGTGTTTCCTATGGGGTCCGAACAGTAAGCTTGCTCAGAACAAAAGAACTGTGCTTCCTACACACACGGGCCATATCTAGTTCAACTCTGCTTAGGAAACTGACAAGAACAGTAGATCCTCTTCAGTCCAATACACTTTACATGCTGGGAACAGACGCCAGTGCTATTTGCCCTGTGTATGACAATGGGAGCACAATAGTGACTCTTCTTACCATAATAGAACTCTTGCTCGTAGGACCAGAAACTGCATGTGATTGAACTCCATTTAGGACTGGGAAACAAACGCTAGCTCGCCTTAGAAGAAACACATTCTGCTTTTGAGAAAAGAGCACTCTTCTACTCTACTGTGTTACCTATAGGGCCAGAAGAGTGAGCTTGCTCAGAACAAAAGAAGTGTACTTCCTACACACACGGGCCATATCTAGTTCAACTTTGCTTAGGAAACTGACAAGAACAGTAGATCCTCTTCAGTCCAATACACTGTACATCCTGGGAACAGACGCGAGTCCTATTTGCCCTGTGTATGGTAATGGGAACACAATAGTGACTCTTCTTACTAGAAAACAACTCTTGCTTGTAGGACCAGAAACTGCATGTGATTCAACTCCATTTAGGACTGGGAAACAAAAGCTAGTTCGCCTTACAAGAAACACACTCTGCTTTTGAGAAAGGAGCACTCTTCTACTCTACTGTGTTTTCTATAGGGCCAGAACAGTGAGCTTGCTCAGAACAAAAGAACTGTGCTTCCTACACACACCAGCCATATCTAGTTCAACTCTGCTTAGGAAACTGACAAGAACAGTAGATCCTCTTCAATCCAATACACTGTACATGCTGGGAACAGACGCCAGTGCTATTTGCCCTGTGTATGACAATGGGAGCGCAATAGTGACTCTTCTTACCAGAAAACAACTCTTGCTCCTAGGATCAGAAACTGCATGTGATTCAACTCCATTTAGGACTGGGAAACAAACGCTAGCTCGCCTTACAGGAAACACACTCTGCTTTTGAGAAAAGAGCACTCTTCTACTCTACTGTGTTTCCTATGGGGTCCGAACAGTGAGCTTGCTCAGAACAAAAGAACTGTGCTTCCTACACACACGGGCCATATCTAGTTCAACTCTGCTTAGGAAACTGACAAGAACAGTAGCTCCTCTTCTGTCCAATACACTGTACTTGAAAAGAACAGTAGCAAGTGTTGTTTGTACTGTTTATGGCAATAGGAGCACAATAGTGACTCTTCTTACCAGAAAACAACTCTTGCTCATAGGACAAAAAACTGCATGTAATTCAACTCCATTTAGGACTGGGAAAAAAAAGCTAGCTCACCTTACAAGAAACACACTCTGCTTTTGAGAAAAGAGCACTCTTCTACTCTACTGTGTTTCTAAAAGGGCCAGAACAGTGAGCTTGCTCAGAACAAAAGAACTGTGCTTCCTACACACACCGGCCATATCTAGTTCAACTCTGCCTAGGAAACTGACAAGAACAGTAGATCCTCTTCAGTCCAATACACTGTACATGCTGGGAACAGAAGCCAGTGCTATTAGCCCTGTGTAATGCAATTGGAGCGCAATAGTGACTCTTCTTACCAGAAAACAACTCTTGCTCCAAGGATCAGAAACTGCATGTGATTCAACTCCATTTAGGACTGGGAAACAAACTCTAGCTCGCCTTACAAGAAACACACTCTGCTTTTGAGAAAAGAGCACTCTTCTACTCTACTGTGTTTCCTATGGGGTCCGAACAGTGAGCTTGCTCAGAACAAAAGAACTGTGCTTCCTACACACACGGGCCATATCTAGTTCAACTCTGCTTAGGAAACTGACAAGAACAGTAGTTCCTCTTCTGTCCAATACACTGTACTTGTAAAGAACAGTAGCAAGTGTTGTTTGCACTGTGTATGGCAATAGGAGCGCAATAGTGACTCTTACTAGAAAACAACTCTTGCTCGTAGGACCAGAAACTGCATGTGATTCAACTCCATTTAGGACTGGGAAACCAACGCTAGCTCACCTTACAAGAAACAGACTCTGCTTCTGAGAAAAGAGCACTCTTCTACTCTTCTGTGTTTCCTATAGGGCCAGAACAGTGAGCTTGCTCAGAACAAAAGAACTGTGCTTCCTACACACACGAGCCATATCTAGTTCAACTCTGCTTAGGAAACTGACAAGAATAGTAGCTCCTCTTCAGTCCAATACACTGTACTTGCTGGGAACAGACGTGAGTGCTATTTTCACTGTTTATCACAAAGGGAGCACAATAGTGACTTTCCTTACCAGAATACATCCCTTGCTCGTAGGACCAGAAACTGCATGTGATTAAACTCCATTTTGGACTGGGAAACAAACGCTAGCTCGCCTTACAAGAAACACACTCTGCTTTTGAGAAAAGAGCACTCTTCTATTCTACTGTGTTTCCTATGGGGTCCAAACAGTAAGCTTGCTCAGAACAAAAGAACTGTGCTTCCTACACACACGGGCCATATCTAGTTCAACTCTGCTTAGGAAACTGACAAGAACAGTAGATCCTCTTCAGTCCAATACACTTTACATGCTGGGAACAGACGCCAGTGCTATTTGCCCTGTGTATGACAATGGGAGCACAATAGTGACTCTTCTTACCATAATACAACTCTTGCTCGTAGGACCAGAAACTGCATGTGATTGAACTCCATTTAGGACTGGGAAACAAACGCTAGCTCACCTTACAAGAAACACAATCTGCTTTTGAGAAATGAGCACTCTTCTACTCTACTGTGTTTCCTATAGAGCCAGAACAGTAAGCTTGCTCAGAACAAAAGAACTGTGCTTCCTACACACACGGGCTATATCTAGTTCAACTCTGCTTAGGAAACTGACAAGAGCAGTAGCTCCTCTTCAGTCCAATACACTGTACTTGCTGGAAGCAGACGCTAGTGCTATTTGCACTGTGTATGGCAAAGGGAGCGAAATAGTGACTCTTCTTACCAGAAAACAACTCTTGCTCCTAGGACCACAAACTGCATGGGATTCAACTCCGTTTCTGACTGGGAAACAAACACTAGCTAGCCTTACAAGAAACACTCTCTGCTTTTGAGAAAAGAGCACTCTTCTATTCTACTGTGTTTCCTATGGGGTCCGAACAGTAAGCTTGCTCAGAACAAAAGAACTGTGCTTCCTACACACACGGGCCATATCTAGTTCAACTCTGCTTAGGAAACTGACAAGAACAGTAGATCCTCTTCAGTCCAATACACTTTACATGCTGGGAACAGACGCCAGTGCTATTTGCCCTGTGTATGACAATGGGAGCACAATAGTGACTCTTCTTACCATAATAGAACTCTTGCTCGTAGGACCAGAAACTGCATGTGATTGAACTCCATTTAGGACTGGGAAACAAACGCTAGCTCGCCTTAGAAGAAACACATTCTGCTTTTGAGAAAAGAGCACTCTTCTACTCTACTGTGTTACCTATAGGGCCAGAAGAGTGAGCTTGCTCAGAACAAAAGAAGTGTACTTCCTACACACACGGGCCATATCTAGTTCAACTTTGCTTAGGAAACTGACAAGAACAGTAGATCCTCTTCAGTCCAATACACTGTACATCCTGGGAACAGACGCGAGTCCTATTTGCCCTGTGTATGATAATGGGAACACAATAGTGACTCTTCTTACTAGAAAACAACTCTTGCTTGTAGGACCAGAAACTGCATGTGATTCAACTCCATTTAGGACTGGGAAACAAAAGCTAGTTCGCCTTACAAGAAACACACTCTGCTTTTGAGAAAGGAGCACTCTTCTACTCTACTGTGTTTTCTATAGGGCCAGAACAGTGAGCTTGCTCAGAACAAAAGAACTGTGCTTCCTACACACACCAGCCATATCTAGTTCAACTCTGCTTAGGAAACTGACAAGAACAGTAGATCCTCTTCAATCCAATACACTGTACATGCTGGGAACAGACGCCAGTGCTATTTGCCCTGTGTATGACAATGGGAGCGCAATAGTGACTCTTCTTACCAGAAAACAACTCTTGCTCCTAGGATCAGAAACTGCATGTGATTCAACTCCATTTAGGACTGGGAAACAAACGCTAGCTCGCCTTACAGGAAACACACTCTGCTTTTGAGAAAAGAGCACTCTTCTACTCTACTGTGTTTCCTATGGGGTCCGAACAGTGAGCTTGCTCAGAACAAAAGAACTGTGCTTCCTACACACACGGGCCATATCTAGTTCAACTCTGCTTAGGAAACTGACAAGAACAGTAGCTCCTCTTCTGTCCAATACACTGTACTTGAAAAGAACAGTAGCAAGTGTTGTTTGTACTGTTTATGGCAATAGGAGCACAATAGTGACTCTTCTTACCAGAAAACAACTCTTGCTCATAGGACAAAAAACTGCATGTAATTCAACTCCATTTAGGACTGGGAAAAAAAAGCTAGCTCACCTTACAAGAAACACACTCTGCTTTTGAGAAAAGAGCACTCTTCTACTCTACTGTGTTTCTAAAAGGGCCAGAACAGTGAGCTTGCTCAGAACAAAAGAACTTTGCTTCCTACACACACCGGCCATATCTAGTTCAACTCTGCCTAGGAAACTGACAAGAACAGTAGATCCTCTTCAGTCCAATACACTGTACATGCTGGGAACAGAAGCCAGTGCTATTAGCCCTGTGTATGACAATGGGAGCGCAATAGTGACTCTTCTTACCAGAAAACAACTCTTGCTCCAAGGATCAGAAACTGCATGTGATTCAACTCCATTTAGGACTGGGAAACAAACTCTAGCTCGCCTTACAAGAAACACACTCTGCTTTTGAGAAAAGAGCACTCTTCTACTCTACTGTGTTTCCTATGGGGTCCGAACAGTGAGCTTGCTCAGAACAAAAGAACTGTGCTTCCTACACACACGGGCCATATCTAGTTCAACTCTGCTTAGGAAACTGACAAGAACAGTAGTTCCTCTTCTGTCCAATACACTGTACTTGTAAAGAACAGTAGCAAGTGTTGTTTGCACTGTGTATGGCAATAGGAGCGCAATAGTGACTCTTACTAGAAAACAACTCTTGCTCGTAGGACCAGAAACTGCATGTGATTCAACTCCATTTAGGACTGGGAAACCAACGCTAGCTCACCTTACAAGAAACAGACTCTGCTTCTGAGAAAAGAGCACTCTTCTACTCTTCTGTGTTTCCTATAGGGCCAGAACAGTGAGCTTGCTCAGAACAAAAGAACTGTGCTTCCTACACACACGAGCCATATCTAGTTCAACTCTGCTTAGGAAACTGACAAGAATAGTAGCTCCTCTTCAGTCCAATACACTGTACTTGCTGGGAACAGACGTGAGTGCTATTTTCACTGTTTATCACAAAGGGAGCACAATAGTGACTTTCCTTACCAGAATACATCCCTTGCTCGTAGGACCAGAAACTGCATGTGATTAAACTCCATTTTGGACTGGGAAACAAACGCTAGCTCGCCTTACAAGAAACACACTCTGCTTTTGAGAAAAGAGCACTCTTCTATTCTACTGTGTTTCCTATGGGGTCCAAACAGTAAGCTTGCTCAGAACAAAAGAACTGTGCTTCCTACACACACGGGCCATATCTAGTTCAACTCTGCTTAGGAAACTGACAAGAACAGTAGATCCTCTTCAGTCCAATACACTTTACATGCTGGGAACAGACGCCAGTGCTATTTGCCCTGTGTATGACAATGGGAGCACAATAGTGACTCTTCTTACCATAATACAACTCTTGCTCGTAGGACCAGAAACTGCATGTGATTGAACTCCATTTAGGACTGGGAAACAAACGCTAGCTCACCTTACAAGAAACACAATCTGCTTTTGAGAAATGAGCACTCTTCTACTCTACTGTGTTTCCTATAGAGCCAGAACAGTAAGCTTGCTCAGAACAAAAGAACTGTGCTTCCTACACACACGGGCTATATCTAGTTCAACTCTGCTTAGGAAACTGACAAGAGCAGTAGCTCCTCTTCAGTCCAATACACTGTACTTGCTGGAAGCAGACGCTAGTGCTATTTGCACTGTGTATGGCAAAGGGAGCGAAATAGTGACTCTTCTTACCAGAAAACAACTCTTGCTCCTAGGACCACAAACTGCATGGGATTCAACTCCGTTTCTGACTGGGAAACAAACACTAGCTAGCCTTACAAGAAACACTCTCTGCTTTTGAGAAAAGAGCACTCTTCTATTCTACTGTGTTTCCTATGGGGTCCGAACAGTAAGCTTGCTCAGAACAAAAGAACTGTGCTTCCTACACACACGGGCCATATCTAGTTCAACTCTGCTTAGGAAACTGACAAGAACAGTAGATCCTCTTCAGTCCAATACACTTTACATGCTGGGAACAGACGCCAGTGCTATTTGCCCTGTGTATGACAATGGGAGCACAATAGTGACTCTTCTTACCATAATAGAACTCTTGCTCGTAGGACCAGAAACTGCATGTGATTGAACTCCATTTAGGACTGGGAAACAAACGCTAGCTCGCCTTAGAAGAAACACATTCTGCTTTTGAGAAAAGAGCACTCTTCTACTCTACTGTGTTACCTATAGGGCCAGAAGAGTGAGCTTGCTCAGAACAAAAGAAGTGTACTTCCTACACACACGGGCCATATCTAGTTCAACTTTGCTTAGGAAACTGACAAGAACAGTAGATCCTCTTCAGTCCAATACACTGTACATCCTGGGAACAGACGCGAGTCCTATTTGCCCTGTGTATGGTAATGGGAACACAATAGTGACTCTTCTTACTAGAAAACAACTCTTGCTTGTAGGACCAGAAACTGCATGTGATTCAACTCCATTTAGGACTGGGAAACAAAAGCTAGTTCGCCTTACAAGAAACACACTCTGCTTTTGAGAAAGGAGCACTCTTCTACTCTACTGTGTTTTCTATAGGGCCAGAACAGTGAGCTTGCTCAGAACAAAAGAACTGTGCTTCCTACACACACCAGCCATATCTAGTTCAACTCTGCTTAGGAAACTGACAAGAACAGTAGATCCTCTTCAATCCAATACACTGTACATGCTGGGAACAGACGCCAGTGCTATTTGCCCTGTGTATGACAATGGGAGCGCAATAGTGACTCTTCTTACCAGAAAACAACTCTTGCTCCTAGGATCAGAAACTGCATGTGATTCAACTCCATTTAGGACTGGGAAACAAACGCTAGCTCGCCTTACAGGAAACACACTCTGCTTTTGAGAAAAGAGCACTCTTCTACTCTACTGTGTTTCCTATGGGGTCCGAACAGTGAGCTTGCTCAGAACAAAAGAACTGTGCTTCCTACACACACGGGCCATATCTAGTTCAACTCTGCTTAGGAAACTGACAAGAACAGTAGCTCCTCTTCTGTCCAATACACTGTACTTGAAAAGAACAGTAGCAAGTGTTGTTTGTACTGTTTATGGCAATAGGAGCACAATAGTGACTCTTCTTACCAGAAAACAACTCTTGCTCATAGGACAAAAAACTGCATGTAATTCAACTCCATTTAGGACTGGGAAAAAAAAGCTAGCTCACCTTACAAGAAACACACTCTGCTTTTGAGAAAAGAGCACTCTTCTACTCTACTGTGTTTCTAAAAGGGCCAGAACAGTGAGCTTGCTCAGAACAAAAGAACTGTGCTTCCTACACACACCGGCCATATCTAGTTCAACTCTGCCTAGGAAACTGACAAGAACAGTAGATCCTCTTCAGTCCAATACACTGTACATGCTGGGAACAGAAGCCAGTGCTATTAGCCCTGTGTAATGCAATTGGAGCGCAATAGTGACTCTTCTTACCAGAAAACAACTCTTGCTCCAAGGATCAGAAACTGCATGTGATTCAACTCCATTTAGGACTGGGAAACAAACTCTAGCTCGCCTTACAAGAAACACACTCTGCTTTTGAGAAAAGAGCACTCTTCTACTCTACTGTGTTTCCTATGGGGTCCGAACAGTGAGCTTGCTCAGAACAAAAGAACTGTGCTTCCTACACACACGGGCCATATCTAGTTCAACTCTGCTTAGGAAACTGACAAGAACAGTAGTTCCTCTTCTGTCCAATACACTGTACTTGTAAAGAACAGTAGCAAGTGTTGTTTGCACTGTGTATGGCAATAGGAGCGCAATAGTGACTCTTACTAGAAAACAACTCTTGCTCGTAGGACCAGAAACTGCATGTGATTCAACTCCATTTAGGACTGGGAAACCAACGCTAGCTCACCTTACAAGAAACAGACTCTGCTTCTGAGAAAAGAGCACTCTTCTACTCTTCTGTGTTTCCTATAGGGCCAGAACAGTGAGCTTGCTCAGAACAAAAGAACTGTGCTTCCTACACACACGAGCCATATCTAGTTCAACTCTGCTTAGGAAACTGACAAGAATAGTAGCTCCTCTTCAGTCCAATACACTGTACTTGCTGGGAACAGACGTGAGTGCTATTTTCACTGTTTATCACAAAGGGAGCACAATAGTGACTTTCCTTACCAGAATACATCCCTTGCTCGTAGGACCAGAAACTGCATGTGATTAAACTCCATTTTGGACTGGGAAACAAACGCTAGCTCGCCTTACAAGAAACACACTCTGCTTTTGAGAAAAGAGCACTCTTCTATTCTACTGTGTTTCCTATGGGGTCCAAACAGTAAGCTTGCTCAGAACAAAAGAACTGTGCTTCCTACACACACGGGCCATATCTAGTTCAACTCTGCTTAGGAAACTGACAAGAACAGTAGATCCTCTTCAGTCCAATACACTTTACATGCTGGGAACAGACGCCAGTGCTATTTGCCCTGTGTATGACAATGGGAGCACAATAGTGACTCTTCTTACCATAATACAACTCTTGCTCGTAGGACCAGAAACTGCATGTGATTGAACTCCATTTAGGACTGGGAAACAAACGCTAGCTCACCTTACAAGAAACACAATCTGCTTTTGAGAAATGAGCACTCTTCTACTCTACTGTGTTTCCTATAGAGCCAGAACAGTAAGCTTGCTCAGAACAAAAGAACTGTGCTTCCTACACACACGGGCTATATCTAGTTCAACTCTGCTTAGGAAACTGACAAGAGCAGTAGCTCCTCTTCAGTCCAATACACTGTACTTGCTGGAAGCAGACGCTAGTGCTATTTGCACTGTGTATGGCAAAGGGAGCGAAATAGTGACTCTTCTTACCAGAAAACAACTCTTGCTCCTAGGACCACAAACTGCATGGGATTCAACTCCGTTTCTGACTGGGAAACAAACACTAGCTAGCCTTACAAGAAACACTCTCTGCTTTTGAGAAAAGAGCACTCTTCTATTCTACTGTGTTTCCTATGGGGTCCGAACAGTAAGCTTGCTCAGAACAAAAGAACTGTGCTTCCTACACACACGGGCCATATCTAGTTCAACTCTGCTTAGGAAACTGACAAGAACAGTAGATCCTCTTCAGTCCAATACACTTTACATGCTGGGAACAGACGCCAGTGCTATTTGCCCTGTGTATGACAATGGGAGCACAATAGTGACTCTTCTTACCATAATAGAACTCTTGCTCGTAGGACCAGAAACTGCATGTGATTGAACTCCATTTAGGACTGGGAAACAAACGCTAGCTCGCCTTAGAAGAAACACATTCTGCTTTTGAGAAAAGAGCACTCTTCTACTCTACTGTGTTACCTATAGGGCCAGAAGAGTGAGCTTGCTCAGAACAAAAGAAGTGTACTTCCTACACACACGGGCCATATCTAGTTCAACTTTGCTTAGGAAACTGACAAGAACAGTAGATCCTCTTCAGTCCAATACACTGTACATCCTGGGAACAGACGCGAGTCCTATTTGCCCTGTGTATGATAATGGGAACACAATAGTGACTCTTCTTACTAGAAAACAACTCTTGCTTGTAGGACCAGAAACTGCATGTGATTCAACTCCATTTAGGACTGGGAAACAAAAGCTAGTTCGCCTTACAAGAAACACACTCTGCTTTTGAGAAAGGAGCACTCTTCTACTCTACTGTGTTTTCTATAGGGCCAGAACAGTGAGCTTGCTCAGAACAAAAGAACTGTGCTTCCTACACACACCAGCCATATCTAGTTCAACTCTGCTTAGGAAACTGACAAGAACAGTAGATCCTCTTCAATCCAATACACTGTACATGCTGGGAACAGACGCCAGTGCTATTTGCCCTGTGTATGACAATGGGAGCGCAATAGTGACTCTTCTTACCAGAAAACAACTCTTGCTCCTAGGATCAGAAACTGCATGTGATTCAACTCCATTTAGGACTGGGAAACAAACGCTAGCTCGCCTTACAGGAAACTCACTCTGCTTTTGAGAAAAGAGCACTCTTCTACTCTACTGTGTTTCCTATGGGGTCCGAACAGTGAGCTTGCTCAGAACAAAAGAACTGTGCTTCCTACACACACGGGCCATATCTAGTTCAACTCTGCTTAGGAAACTGACAAGAACAGTAGCTCCTCTTCTGTCCAATACACTGTACTTGAAAAGAACAGTAGCAAGTGTTGTTTGTACTGTTTATGGCAATAGGAGCACAATAGTGACTCTTCTTACCAGAAAACAACTCTTGCTCATAGGACAAAAAACTGCATGTAATTCAACTCCATTTAGGACTGGGAAAAAAAAGCTAGCTCACCTTACAAGAAACACACTCTGCTTTTGAGAAAAGAGCACTCTTCTACTCTACTGTGTTTCTAAAAGGGCCAGAACAGTGAGCTTGCTCAGAACAAAAGAACTGTGTTTCCTACACACATTGGCCATATCTAGTTCAACTCTGCCTAGGAAAGTGACAAGAACAGTAGATCCTCTTCAGTCCAATACACTGTACATGCTGGGAACAGAAGCCAGTGCTATTTGCCCTGTGTATGGCAATAGGAGCGCAATAGTGACTTTACCAGAAAACAACTCTTGCTCGTAGGACCAGAAACTGCATGTGATTCAACTCCATTTAGGACTGGGAAACCAACGCTAGCTCACCTTACAAGAAACAGACTCTGCTTCTGAGAAAAGAGCACTCTTCTACTCTTCTGTGTTTCCTATAGGGCCAGAACAGTGAGCTTGCTCAGAACAAAAGAACTGTGCTTCCTACACACACGAGCCATATCTAGTTCAACTCTGCTTAGGAAACTGACAAGAATAGTAGCTCCTCTTCAGTCCAATACACTGTACTTGCTGGGAACAGACGTGAGTGCTATTTTCACTGTTTATCACAAAGGGAGCACAATAGTGACTTTCCTTACCAGAATACATCCCTTGCTCGTAGGACAAGAAACTGCATGTGATTAAACTCCATTTTGGACTGGGAAACAAACGCTAGCTCGCCTTACAAGAAACACACTCTGCTTTTGAGAAAAGAGCACTCTTCTATTCTACTGTGTTTCCTATGGGGTCCAAACAGTATGCTTGCTCAGAACAAAAGAACTGTGCTTCCTACACACACGGGCCATATCTAGTTCAACTCTGCTTAGGAAACTGACAAGAACAGTAGATCCTCTTCAGTCCAATACACTTTACATGCTGGGAACAGACGCCAGTGCTATTTGCCCTGTGTATGACAATGGGAGCACAATAGTGACTCTTCTTACCATAATACAACTCTTGCTCGTAGGACCAGAAACTGCATGTGATTGAACTCCATTTAGGACTGGGAAACAAACGCTAGCTCGCCTTAGAAGAAACACATTCTGCTTTTGAGAAAAGAGCACTCTTCTACTCTACTGTGTTTCCTATAGGGCCAGAAGAGTGAGCTTGCTCAGAACAAAAGAAGTGTACTTCCTACACACACGGGCCATATCTAGTTCAACTTTGCTTAGGAAACTGACCAGAACAGTAGATCTTCTTCAGTCCAATACACTGTACATCCTGGGAACAGACGCGAGTCCTATTTGCCCTGTGTATGGCAATGGGAACACAATAGTGACTCTTCTTACTAGGAAACAACTCTTGCTTGTAGGACCAGAAACTGCATATGATTCAACTCCATTTAGGACTGGGAAACAAAAGCTAGCTCGCCTTACAGGAAACACACTCTGGTTTTGACAAAAGTGCACTCTTCTACTCTACTGTGTTTCCCATAGGGCCAGAACAGTGAGCTTGCTCAGAACAAAAGAACTGTGCTTCCTACACACACTGGCCATATCTAGTTCAACTCTGCCTCGGAAACTGACAAGAACAGTAGATCCTCTTCAGTCCAATACACTGTACATGCTGGGAACAGACGCCAGTGCTATTTGCCCTGTGTATGACAATGGGAGCGCAATAGTGACTCTTCTTACCAGAAAACAATTCTTGCCCCTAGGATCAGAAACTGCATGTGATTCAACTCCATTTAGGACTGGGAAACAAACTCTAGCTCGCCTTACAAGAAACACACTCTGCTTTTGAGAAAAGAGCACACTTCTATTCTACTGTTTTTCCTATGGGGTCCGAACAGTGAGCTTGCTCAGAACAAAAGAACTGTGCTGCCTACACACACGGGCCCTATCTAGTTCAACTCTGCTTAGGAAACTGACAAGAACAGTAGCTCCTCTTCTGTCCAATACACTGTACTTGCAAAGAACAGTAGCAAGTGTTGTTTGCACTGTGTTTGGCAATAGGAGGGCAATAGAGACTCTTCTTATCAGAAAACAACTCTTGCTCATAGGACAAGAAACTGCATGTAATTCACCTCCATTTAGGACTGGGAAACAAACGCTAGCTCGCCTTACAGGAAACACACTCTGCTTTTGAAAAAAGAGCACTCTTCTACTCTACTGTGTTTCCTGTGGGGTCCGAACAGTGAGCTTGCTCAGAACAAAAGAACTGTGCTTCCTACACACACGGGCTATATCTTGTTCAACTCTGCTTAGGAAACTGACAAGAACAGTAGCTCCTCTTCAGTCCAATACACTGTACTTGCTGGGAGCAGACGCGAGTGCTATTTGCACTGTGTATGGCAAAGGGAGCGAAATAGTGACTCTTCTTACCAGAAAACAACTATTGCTCGTAGGACCAAAAACTGCATGGGATTCAACTCCGTTTCTGACTGGGAAACAAACACTAGCTAGCCTTACAAGAAACACACTCTGCTTTTGAGAAAAGAGCACTCTTCTACTCTACTGTGTTTACTATGGGGTCCGAAAATTGAGCTTGCTCAGAACAAAAGAACTGTGCTTCACACACACGGGCCATATCTAGTTCAACTCTGCTTAGGAAACTGACAAGAACAGTAGCTCCTCTTCAGTCCAATACACTGTACTTGCTCGGAACAGACGTGAGTGCTATTTGCACTGCTTATCGCAAAGGGAGCACAATAGTGACTTTCCTTACAAGAATACATCCCTTGCTCGTAGGACCAGAAACTGCATGTGATTCAACTCCATTTAGGACTGGGAAACAAACGCTAGCTCGCCTTACAAGAAACACACTCTGCTTTTGAGAAAAGAACACTCTTCTATTCTACTGTGTTTCCTATGGGGTCCGAACTGTGAGCTTGCTCAGAACAAAAGAACTGTGCTTCCTACACACACGGGCCATATCTAGTTCAACTTTGCTTAGGAAACTGACAAGAACAGTAGATCCTCTTCAGTCCAATACACTGTACTTGCTGGGAGGAGACGCGAGTGCTATTTGCACTGTGTATGGCAAAGAAAGCGAAATAGTGACTCTTCTTTCCAGAAAACAACTCTTGCTCGTAGGACCAGAAACTGCATGGGATTCAACTCCGTTTCTGCCTGGGAAACAAACACTAGCTAGCCTTACAAGAAACACACTCTGCTTTTGAGAAAAGAGCACTCTTCTACTCTACTGTGTTTCCTATAGGGCCAGAAGAGTGAGCTTGCTCAGAACAAAAGAAGTGTACTTCCTACACACACGGGCCATATCCAGTTCAATTCTGCTTAGGAAACTGACAAGAACAGTAGATCCTCTTCAGTCCAATACAATGTACATGCAGGGAACAGATGCCAGTGCTATTTGCAATGTGTATGACAATGGGACCGCAATAGTGTCTCTTCTTACCAGAAAACATCTCTTGCTCATAGGACCAGAAACTGCATGTGATTCAACTCCATTTAGGACTGCGAAACAAACGCTAGCTCGCCTTACAAGAAACATACTCTGCTTTTGAGAAAAGAGAACTCCTCCACTCTACTGTGTTTCCTGTGGGGTCCAAACAGTAAACTTGCTCAGAACAAAAGAACTGTGCTTCCTAAACACACGGGCCATATCTAGTTCAACTCTGCTTAGGAAACTGACAAGAACAGTAGCTCCTCTTCAGTCCAATACACTGTACTTGCTGTGAACAGACGCGAGTGCTATTTGCACTGTATATGGCAATGGGAGCACAATAGTGACTCTTATTACCAGAAAACAACTCTTGATTGTAGGTCCAGAAACTGCATGGGATTCAACTCCATTTCATACTGGGAGACAAACAATAGCTCCCCTTACAAAAAACACACTCTGCTTTTGAGAAAAGAGCACTCTTCTACTATATTGTGTTTCCTATAGGGCAAGAACAGTGAGCTTGCTCAGAAAAAAGGAACTGTGCTTCAACACACACACGGGCAATATCTAGGTCAATTCTGCTTACGAAACTGACAAGAACAGTAGCTCCTCTTCAGTCCAATACACTGTACTTGCTGGGAACAGAGGCGAGTGCTATTTGCACTGTGTATGGCAATGGGAGCACAACAGTGACTTTCCTTACCAGAAAACAACTCTTGCTCGTAGGATCAAAAACTGCATGGGATTCAACTCCATTTAGGACTGGGAAACAAATGCTAGCTCGCCTTACAAGAAACACACTCTCTTTTTGATAAAAGGGCACTCTTCTACTCTACTGTGTTTCCTATGGGTTCGATAAGTGAGCTTACAGTAGAAAAGAACTGTGCTTCCTACACACACGGCCATATCTAGTTCAATTCTGCTGAGGAAACTGACAAGAACAGTAGATCCTCTTCAGTCCAATACACTGTACATGCTGGGAACAGATGCCAGTGCTATTTGCCCTGTGTATGACAATGGGAGCGCAATAGTCACTATGCTTACCAGAAAACAACTCTTGCGCGTAGGACCAGAAACTGCATGTGATTCAACTCCATTTAGGACTGGGAAACAAATGCTAGCTCGCCTTATTAGGAACACACTCTGCTTTTGAGAAAAGAGCACTCTTCTAATCTACTGTGTTTACTATGGGTTCGAACAGTGAGCTTGCTCAGAACAAAAGAACTGTGCTTCCTAAACACACGGGCCATATCTAGTTCAACTCTGCTTAGGAAACTGACAAGAACAGTAGCTCCTCTTCAGTCCAATACACTGTACTTGCTGTGAACAGACGCGAGTGCTATTTGCACTGTATATGGCAATGGGAGCACAATAGTGACTCTTATTACCAGAAAACAACTCTTGATTGTAGGTCCAGAAACTGCATGGGATTCAACTCCATTTCATACTGGGAGACAAACAATAGCTCCCCTTACAAAAAACACACTCTGCTTTTGAGAAAAGAGCACTCTTCTACTATATTGTGTTTCCTATAGGGCAAGAACAGTGAGCTTGCTCAGAAAAAAGGAACTGTGCTTCAACACACACACGGGCAATATCTAGGTCAATTCTGCTTACGAAACTGACAAGAACAGTAGCTCCTCTTCAGTCCAATACACTGTACTTGCTGGGAACAGAGGCGAGTGCTATTTGCACTGTGTATGGCAATGGGAGCACAACAGTGACTTTCCTTACCAGAAAACAACTCTTGCTCGTAGGATCAAAAACTGCATGGGATTCAACTCCATTTAGGACTGGGAAACAAATGCTAGCTCGCCTTACAAGAAACACACTCTCTTTTTGAGAAAAGGGCACTCTTCTACTCTACTGTGTTTCCTATGGGTTCGATAAGTGAGCTTACAGTAGAAAAGAACTGTGCTTCCTACACACACGGCCATATCTAGTTCAATTCTGCTGAGGAAACTGACAAGAACAGTAGATCCTCTTCAGTCCAATACACTGTACATGCTGGGAACAGATGCCAGTGCTATTTGCCCTGTGTATGACAATGGGAGCGCAATAGTCACTATGCTTACCAGAAAACAACTCTTGCGCGTAGGACCAGAAACTGCATGTGATTCAACTCCATTTAGGACTGGGAAACAAATGCTAGCTCGCCTTATTAGGAACACACTCTGCTTTTGAGAAAAGAGCACTCTTCTACTCTACTGTGTTTACTATGGGTTCGAACAGTGAGCTTGCTCAGAACAAAAGAACTGTGCTTCCTACACACACGGGCCATATCTAGTTTAACTCCGCTTAAGAAACTGACAAGAACAGTAGATCCTCTTCAGTCCAATACACTGTACTTGATGGGAACAGACGCTAGTCCTCTTTGCACTGTGTGTGTCAACGGGAGCACAATAGTGACTTTCCTTACCAGAAAACAACTCTAGCTTGTAGGACCAAAAACTGCATGTGATTCAACTCCATTTAGGACTGGGAAACAAACGCTAGCTCGCCTTACAAGAAACTCACTCTGCTTTTGAGAAAAGAGCACTCTTCTACTCTACTGTGTTTCCTATAGGGCCAAAACAGTGAGCTTGCTCAGAACAAAAGAACTGTGCTTTCTACACACACGGACCATATCTAGTTCAATTCTGCTTAGGAAACTGACAAGAACAGTAGATCCTCTTCAGTCCAATACACTGTACATGCTGGGAACAGACGCCAGTGCTATTTGCCCTGTGTATGACAATGGGAGCGCAATAGTGACTCTTCTTACCAGAAAACAACTCTTGCTCATAGAACCAGAAACTGCATGTGATTCAACTCCATTTATGACTGGGAAACAAATGCTAGCTCGCCTTACAAGAAACACACTCTGCTTTTGAGAAAAGAGCACTCTTCTACTCTACTCTGTTTCCTATGGGTTCGAACAGTGAGCTTACAGTACAAAAGAACTGGGCTTCCTACACACACGGGCCATATCTAGTTCAACTCTGCTTAGGAAAATGACAAGAACAGTAGCTCCTCTTCAGTCCAATACACTGTACTTGATGGGAACAGACGCGAGTCCTCTTTGCACTGTGTGTGGCAATGGGAGCACAATAATGACTTTCCTTACCAGAAAACAACTCTAGCTCGTAGGACCAAAAACTGCATGTGATTGAACTCAATTCAGGACTGGGAAACAATGCTAGCTCCCCTTACAAGAAACACACTCTGCTTTTGAGAAAAGAGCACTCTTCTACTCTACTGTGTTTCCTATAGGGCCAAAAGAGTGAGCTTAGTCATAACAAAAGAACTGTGCTTCCTACACAAACGGCCATATCTAGTTCAATTCTGCTTAGGAAACTGGCAAGAACAGTAGCTCCTCTTCAGTCCAATACACTGTACTTGCTGGGAACAACGCGAGAGCTATTTGCACTGTATATGGCAATGGGAGGGCAATAGTGACTCTTCTTACCAGTTAACATCTCTTGCTCGTAGGATCAGAAACTGCATGGGTTTCAACTCCATTTCATACTAGGAAACAAGCACTAGTTCGCCTTACAAGAAACACACTCTGCTTTGAGAAAAGAGCTCTCTTCTACTCTACTGTGTTTCCTATGGGGTCCGAGGAGTCAGCTTGCTCAGAACAAAAGAACTTTGCTTCTTACACACAGGGACCATATCTAGTTCAACTCTGCTTAGGAAACTGACAAGAACAGTAGCTCCTCTTCAGTCCAATACACTGTACTTGATGGGAACAGAGGCGAGTGCTATTTGCACTGTGTATGGCAATGGGAGCGCAATATTGACTTTCCTTACCAGAAAACAACTCTTGTTCGTAGGATCAAAAACTGCATGTGATTCAACTCCATTTAGGACTGGGAAACAAACGCTAGCTCGCCTTACAAGAAACACACTCTGCTTTTGAGAAAAGATCACTCTTCTACTCTACTGTGTTTTCTATAGGGCCAGAACAGTGAGCTTGCTCAGAACAAAAGAACTGTGCTTCCTACACACATGGCCATATCTAGTTAAATTCTGCTTAGGAAACTGACAAGAACAGTAGACCCTTTTCAGTCCAATAAACTGTACACGCTGGGAACAGACGCGAGAGCTATTTGCACTGTATATGGCAATGGGAGCGCAATAGTGACTCTTCTTACCAGTTAAAATCTCTTGCTCGTAGGACCAGAAACTGCATGGGATTCAACTCCATTTCAGACTGGGAAACAAGCACTTGTTCGCCTTACAAGAAACACACTCTGCTTTTGAGAAAAGAGCATTCTTCTACTCTACTGTGTTTCCTATGGTGTCCGAACAGTCAGTTTGCTCAGAACAAAAGAACTGTGCTTCCTACACACAGGGGCCATATCTAGTTCAACTCTGCTTAGGAAACTGACAAGAACAGTAGCTCCTCTTAAATCCAATACACTGTACTTGATGGGAGCAGACGCGAGTCCTCTTTGAACTGTTTGTGGCAATGGGAGCACAATAGTGACTTTCCTTACCAGAAAACAACTCTAGCTCGTAAGACCAAAAACTGCATGTGATTCAACTCCATTTAGGACTGGGAAACAAACGCTAGCTGGCCTTACAAGAAACACACTCTGCTTTTGAGAAAAGAGCACTCTTCTACTCTACTGTGTTTCCTATAGGGCCTAAACAGTGAGCTTGCTCAGAACAAAAGAACTGTGCTTCCTACAATCACGGCCATATCTAGTTCAATTCTGCTTAGGAAACTGACAAGAACAGTAGATCCTCTTCAGTCCAATACACTGTACATGCTGGGAACAGACGCCAGTGCTATTTGCCCTGTGTATGACAATGGGAGCGCAATAGTGACTCTTCTTACCAGAAAACAACTCTTGCTCGTAGAACCAGAAACTGCATGTGATTCAACTCCATTTATGACTGGGAAACAAATGCTAGCTCGCCTTACAAGAAACACATTCTGCTTTTGAGAAAAGAGCACTCTTCTACTCTACTCTGTTTCCTATGGGATCGAACAGTGAGCTTACAGTACAAAAGAACTGGGTTCCTACACACACGGGCCATATCTAGTTCAACTCTGCTTAGGAAAATGACAAGAACAGTAGCTCCTCTTCAGTCCAATACACTGTACTTGATGGGAACAGACGCGAGTCCTCTTTGCACTGTGTGTGGCAATGGGAGCACAATAGTGACTTTCCTTACCAGAAAACAACTCTAGCTCGTAGGACCAAAAACTGCATGTGATTGAACTCAATTCAGGACTGGGAAACAAATGCTAGCTCGCCTTACAAGAAACACACTTTGCTTTTGAGAAAAGAGCACTCTTCTACTCTACTGTGTTTCCTATAGGGCCAAAAAGTGCGCTTGCTCATAACAAAAGAACTGTGCTTCCTACACAAACGGCCATATCTAGTTCAATTCTGCTTAGGAAACTGACAAGAACAGTAGCTCCTCTTCAGTCCAATACACTGTACTTGCTGGGAACAACGCGAGAGCTATTTGCACTGTATATGGCAATGGGAGGGCAATAGTGACTCTTCTTACCAGTTAACATCTCTTGCTCGTAGGATCAGAAACTGCATGGGTTTCAACTCCATTTCATACTAGGAAACAAGCACTAGTTCGCCTTACAAAAAACACACTCTGCTTTGAGAAAAGAGCTCTCTTCTACTCTACTGTGTTTCCTATGGGGTCCGAACAGTGAGCTTGCTCAGAACAAAAGAACTGTGTTTCCTACACACACGGGCCATATCTAGTTCAATTCTGCTTAGGAAATTGACAAGAACAGTAGCTCATCTTCAGTCCAATACACTGTACTTGCTGCGAAAAGACGTGAGTGCTATTTGCACTGTGTATGGCAATGGGAGCGCAATAGTGACTCTTCTTACCAGAAAACAACTCTTGCTCGTAGGACCAAAAACTGCTTGTGATTCAACTCCATTTTGGACTGGGAAACAAACACTATCTCGCCTTACAAGAAACACACTCTGGTTTTGAGAAAAGATAACTCTTCTACTCTACTGTGTTTCCTATATTGCCAGAACAGTGAGTTTTCTCAGAACAAAAGAACTGTGCTTCCTACACAAACGGGCCATATCTAGTTCAACTCTGCTTAGGAAACTGACAAGAACAGTAGCTCCTCTTCAGTCCAATACACTGTACTTGCTGGGAACAGACGCGAGTGCTATTTGCAGTGTATGTAGCAATTGGAGCACAATACTGAATCTTCTTACCAGAAAACAACTCTTGCTCTTATGACCAGAAACTGCATGGGATTCAACTCCATTTCGGACTTGGAAACAAACGCTAGCTCGCCTTACAAGAAACACACTCTGCTTTTGAGAAAAGAGCACTCTTCTACTCTACAGTGTTTCCTATGGGGTCTGAACAGTGAGCTTGCTCAGAAAAAAAGAACTGTGCTTCCTACACAAACGGCATTATCTAGTTCAATTCTGCTCGGGAAACTGACAGGAACAGTAGATCCTCTTCATTCCAATACACTGTACATGCTGGGAATAGACGCCAGTGCTATTTGCCCTGTGTTTGACAATGGGAGCGCAACAGTGACTCTTCTTACCAGAAAACAACTCTTGCTCGTAGGACCAGAAAATGCATGTAATTCAACTCCATTTAGACCTGGGAAACAAACGCTAGCTCGCTTTACAAGAAACACACTCTGCTTTTGAGAAAAGAGCACTCTTCTACTCTACTGTGTTTCTTATAGGCCAGAAGAGTGAGCTTGCTCAGAACAAAAGAACTGTGCTTCCTACACACACGGGCTATATCTAGTTCACCTCTGTTTAGGAAACTGACAAGAAAAGTAGCTCCTCTTCAGTCCAATACACTGTACTTGCTGGGAGCAGACACAAGTGCTATTTGCACTGTGTATGGCAATGGGAGCGCAATAGTGACTCTTCTTACCAGAAAACAATTCTTGCTGGTAGGACCAGAAACTGCATGGGATTCAACTCCATTTAGGACTGGGAAACAAAAGCTAGCTCGCCTTACAAGAAACACACTCTGCTTTTGAGAAAAGAGCAATCTTCTACTCTACTTTGTTTCCTATAGGGCCAAAACAGTGAGCTTGCTCAGAACAAAAGAACTGTGCTTCCTACACACAGGGGCCATATCTAGTTCAACTCTCCTTAGGAGACTGACAAGAACAGTAGCTCCTCTTCTGTCCAATACACTGTACTTGCAAAGAACATTAGCGAGAGTTGTTAGCACTGTGTATGGCAATTGAAGCGCAATAGTGACTCTTCTTACCAGAAAACAACTCTTGCTCATAGGACAAGAAACTGCATGTAATTCAACTCCATTTAGGACTGGGAACAAAATGCTTGCTCACCTTACCAGAAACACACTCTGCTTTGAGAAAAGAGCACTCTTCTACTCTTCTGTGTTTCCTATAGGACCAGAACAGTGAGCTTGCTCAGAACAAAAGAACTGTGCTTCCTACACAAACGGGCCATATCTCGTTCAACTCTGCTTAGGAAACTGACAAGAACAGTAGCTCCTCTTCAGTCCAATACACTGTACTTGCTGTGATCAGTCACGAGTGCTGTTTGCACTGCATATGGCAATGGGAGCGAAATAGTGACTCTTCTTGCCAGAAAACAACTCTTGCACCTAGGACCAGAAACAGCATGGGACTCAACTCTGTTTCTGACTGGGAAACAAACACTAGCTAGCCTTACAAGAAACACACTCTGCTTTTGAGAAAAGAGCACTCTTCTACTCTACTGTGTTTACTATGGGGTCTGAATATTGAGCTTGCTCAGAACAAAAGAACTGTGCTTCACACACACGGGCCATATCTAGTTCAACTCTGCTTAGGAAACTCACAAAAACAGTAGCTCCTCTTCTGTCCAATACACTGTACTTGCTGGGAACAGACTCGAGTGCTATTTGCACTGAGTATGGCAATGGTAGCACAATAGTGACTCTTCTTACCAGAAAACAACTCTTGCTCGAAGGACCAGAAACTGCATGTGATTCAACTCAATTTAGGAGTGGGAAACAAACGCTAGCTAGCCTTACAAGAAACAAACTCTGCTTCTGAGAAAAGAGCACTCTTCTACTCTTCTGTGTTTCCTATAGGGCCAGAACAGTGAGCTTGCTCAGAACAAAAGAACTGTGATTCCTACACACACGGGACATATCTAGTTCAACTCTGCTTAGAAAACTGACAAGAACAGTAGCTCCTCTTCAGTCCAATACACTGTACTTGCTGGGAACAGACGTGAGTGCTATTTGCACTGTTTATCACAAAGGGAGCACAATAGTGACTTTCCTTACCAGAATACATCCCTTGCTCGTAGGACCAGAAACTGCATGTGATTAAACTCCATTTTGGACTGGGAAACAAACGCTAGCTCGCCTTACAAGAAACACACTCTGCTTTTGAGAAAAGAGCACTCTTCTATTCTACTGTGTTTCCTATGGGGTCCAAACAGTAAGCTTGCTCAGAACAAAAGAACTGTGCTTCCTACACACACGGGCCATATCTAGTTCAACTCTGCTTAGGAAACTGACAAGAACAGTAGATCCTCTTCAGTCCAATACACTTTACATGCTGGGAACAGACGCCAGTGCTATTTGCCCTGTGTATGACAATGGGAGCACAATAGTGACTCTTCTTACCATAATACAACTCTTGCTCGTAGGACCAGAAACTGCATGTGATTGAACTCCATTTAGGACTGGGAAACAAACGCTAGCTCGCCTTAGAAGAAACACATTCTGCTTTTGAGAAAAGAGCACTCTTCTACTCTACTGTGTTTCCTATAGGGCCAGAAGAGTGAGCTTGCTCAGAACAAAAGAAGTGTACTTCCTACACACACGGGCCATATCTAGTTCAACTTTGCTTAGGAAACTGACAAGAACAGTAGATCCTCTTCAGTCCAATACACTGTACATCCTGGGAACAGACGCAAGTCCTATTTGCCCTGTGTATGGTAATGGGAACACAATAGTGACTCTTCTTACTAGAAAACAACTCTTGCTTGTAGGACCAGAAACTGCATGTGATTCAACTCCATTTAGGACTGGGAAACAAAAGCTAGTTCGCCTTACAAGAAACACACTCTGCTTTTGAGAAAGGAGCACTCTTCTACTCTACTGTGTTTTCTATAGGGCCAGAACAGTGAGCTTGCTCAGAACAAAAGAACTGTGCTTCCTACACACACCAGCCATATCTAGTTCAACTCTGCTTAGGAAACTGACAAGAACAGTAGATCCTCTTCAATCCAATACACTGTACATGCTGGGAACAGACGCCAGTGCTATTTGCCCTGTGTATGACAATGGGAGCGCAATAGTGACTCTTCTTACCAGAAAACAACTCTTGCTCCTAGGATCAGAAACTGCATGTGATTCAACTCCATTTAGGACTGGGAAACAAACGCTAGCTCGCCTTACAGGAAACACACTCTGCTTTTGAGAAAAGAGCACTCTTCTACTCTACTGTGTTTCCTATGGGGTCCGAACAGTGAGCTTGCTCAGAACAAAAGAACTGTGCTTCCTACACACACGGGCCATATCTAGTTCAACTCTGCTTAGGAAACTGACAAGAACAGTAGCTCCTCTTCTGTCCAATACACTGTACTTGAAAAGAACAGTAGCAAGTGTTGTTTGTACTGTTTATGGCAATAGGAGCACAATAGTGACTCTTCTTACCAGAAAACAACTCTTGCTCATAGGACAAAAAACTGCATGTAATTCAACTCCATTTAGGACTGGGAAAAAAAAGCTAGCTCACCTTACAAGAAACACACTCTGCTTTTGAGAAAAGAGCACTCTTCTACTCTACTGTGTTTCTAAAAGGGCCAGAACAGTGAGCTTGCTCAGAACAAAAGAACTGTGCTTCCTACACACACCGGCCATATCTAGTTCAACTCTGCCTAGGAAACTGACAAGAACAGTAGATCCTCTTCAGTCCAATACACTGTACATGCTGGGAACAGAAGCCAGTGCTATTTGCCCTGTGTATGACAATGGGAGCGCAATAGTGACTCTTCTTACCAGAAAACAACTCTTGCTCCAAGGATCAGAAACTGCATGTGATTCAACTCCATTTAGGACTGGGAAACGAACTCTAGCTCGCCTTACAAGAAACACACTCTGCTTTTGAGAAAAGAGCACTCTTCTACCCTACTGTGTTTCCTACGGGGTCCGAACAGTGAGCTTGCTCAGAACAAAAGAACTGTGCTTCCTACACACACGGGCCATATCTAGTTCAACTCTGCTTAGGAAACTGACAAGAACAGTAGCTCCTCTTCTGTCCAATACACTGTATTTGAAAAGAACAGTAGCAAGTGTTGTTTGTACTGTTTATGGCAATAGGAGCACAATAGTGACTCTTCTTACCAGAAAACAACTCTTGCTCATAGGACAAAAAACTGCATGTAATTCAACTCCATTTAGGACTGGGAAAAAAAAGCTAGCTGACCTTACAAGAAACACACTCTGCTTTTGAGAAAAGAGCACTCTTCTACTCTACTGTGTTTCTAAAAGGGCCAGAACAGTGAGCTTGCTCAGAACAAAAGAACTGTGCTTCCTACACACACCGGCCATATCTAGTTCAACTCTGCCTAGGAAACTGACAAGAACAGTAGATCCTCTTCAGTCCAATACACTGTACATGCTGGGAACAGAAGCCAGTGCTATTAGCCCTGTGTATGACAATGGGAGCGCAATAGTGACTCTTCTTACCAGAAAACAACTCTTGCTCCAAGGATCAGAAACTGCATGTGATTCAACTCCATTTAGGACTGGGAAACAAACTCTAGCTCGCCTTACAAGAAACACACTCTGCTTTTGAGAAAAGAGCACTCTTCTACTCTACTGTGTTTCCTATGGGGTCCGAACAGTGAGCTTGCTCAGAACAAAAGAACTGTGCTTCACACACACGGGCCATATCTAGTTCAACTCTGCTTAGGAAACTCACAAAAACAGTAGCTCCTCTTCTGTCCAATACACTGTACTTGCTGGGAACAGACTCGAGTGCTATTTGCACTGAGTATGGCAATGGTAGCACAATAGTGACTCTTCTTACCAGAAAACAACTCTTGCTCGAAGGACCAGAAACTGCATGTGATTCAACTCAATTTAGGAGTGGGAAACAAACGCTAGCTAGCCTTACAAGAAACAAACTCTGCTTCTGAGAAAAGAGCACTCTTCTACTCTTCTGTGTTTCCTATAGGGCCAGAACAGTGAGCTTGCTCAGAACAAAAGAACTGTGATTCCTACACACACGGGACATATCTAGTTCAACTCTGCTTAGAAAACTGACAAGAACAGTAGCTCCTCTTCAGTCCAATACACTGTACTTGCTGGGAACAGACGTGAGTGCTATTTGCACTGTTTATCACAAAGGGAGCACAATAGTGACTTTCCTTACCAGAATACATCCCTTGCTCGTAGGACCAGAAACTGCATGTGATTAAACTCCATTTTGGACTGGGAAACAAACGCTAGCTCGCCTTACAAGAAACACACTCTGCTTTTGAGAAAAGAGCACTCTTCTATTCTACTGTGTTTCCTATGGGGTCCAAACAGTAAGCTTGCTCAGAACAAAAGAACTGTGCTTCCTACACACACGGGCCATATCTAGTTCAACTCTGCTTAGGAAACTGACAAGAACAGTAGATCCTCTTCAGTCCAATACACTTTACATGCTGGGAACAGACGCCAGTGCTATTTGCCCTGTGTATGACAATGGGAGCACAATAGTGACTCTTCTTACCATAATACAACTCTTGCTCGTAGGACCAGAAACTGCATGTGATTGAACTCCATTTAGGACTGGGAAACAAACGCTAGCTCGCCTTAGAAGAAACACATTCTGCTTTTGAGAAAAGAGCACTCTTCTACTCTACTGTGTTTCCTATAGGGCCAGAAGAGTGAGCTTGCTCAGAACAAAAGAAGTGTACTTCCTACACACACGGGCCATATCTAGTTCAACTTTGCTTAGGAAACTGACAAGAACAGTAGATCCTCTTCAGTCCAATACACTGTACATCCTGGGAACAGACGCAAGTCCTATTTGCCCTGTGTATGGTAATGGGAACACAATAGTGACTCTTCTTACTAGAAAACAACTCTTGCTTGTAGGACCAGAAACTGCATGTGATTCAACTCCATTTAGGACTGGGAAACAAAAGCTAGTTCGCCTTACAAGAAACACACTCTGCTTTTGAGAAAGGAGCACTCTTCTACTCTACTGTGTTTTCTATAGGGCCAGAACAGTGAGCTTGCTCAGAACAAAAGAACTGTGCTTCCTACACACACCAGCCATATCTAGTTCAACTCTGCTTAGGAAACTGACAAGAACAGTAGATCCTCTTCAATCCAATACACTGTACATGCTGGGAACAGACGCCAGTGCTATTTGCCCTGTGTATGACAATGGGAGCGCAATAGTGACTCTTCTTACCAGAAAACAACTCTTGCTCCTAGGATCAGAAACTGCATGTGATTCAACTCCATTTAGGACTGGGAAACAAACGCTAGCTCGCCTTACAGGAAACACACTCTGCTTTTGAGAAAAGAGCACTCTTCTACTCTACTGTGTTTCCTATGGGGTCCGAACAGTGAGCTTGCTCAGAACAAAAGAACTGTGCTTCCTACACACACGGGCCATATCTAGTTCAACTCTGCTTAGGAAACTGACAAGAACAGTAGCTCCTCTTCTGTCCAATACACTGTACTTGAAAAGAACAGTAGCAAGTGTTGTTTGTACTGTTTATGGCAATAGGAGCACAATAGTGACTCTTCTTACCAGAAAACAACTCTTGCTCATAGGACAAAAAACTGCATGTAATTCAACTCCATTTAGGACTGGGAAAAAAAAGCTAGCTCACCTTACAAGAAACACACTCTGCTTTTGAGAAAAGAGCACTCTTCTACTCTACTGTGTTTCTAAAAGGGCCAGAACAGTGAGCTTGCTCAGAACAAAAGAACTGTGCTTCCTACACACACCGGCCATATCTAGTTCAACTCTGCCTAGGAAACTGACAAGAACAGTAGATCCTCTTCAGTCCAATACACTGTACATGCTGGGAACAGAAGCCAGTGCTATTTGCCCTGTGTATGACAATGGGAGCGCAATAGTGACTCTTCTTACCAGAAAACAACTCTTGCTCCAAGGATCAGAAACTGCATGTGATTCAACTCCATTTAGGACTGGGAAACGAACTCTAGCTCGCCTTACAAGAAACACACTCTGCTTTTGAGAAAAGAGCACTCTTCTACCCTACTGTGTTTCCTACGGGGTCCGAACAGTGAGCTTGCTCAGAACAAAAGAACTGTGCTTCCTACACACACGGGCCATATCTAGTTCAACTCTGCTTAGGAAACTGACAAGAACAGTAGCTCCTCTTCTGTCCAATACACTGTATTTGAAAAGAACAGTAGCAAGTGTTGTTTGTACTGTTTATGGCAATAGGAGCACAATAGTGACTCTTCTTACCAGAAAACAACTCTTGCTCATAGGACAAAAAACTGCATGTAATTCAACTCCATTTAGGACTGGGAAAAAAAAGCTAGCTGACCTTACAAGAAACACACTCTGCTTTTGAGAAAAGAGCACTCTTCTACTCTACTGTGTTTCTAAAAGGGCCAGAACAGTGAGCTTGCTCAGAACAAAAGAACTGTGCTTCCTACACACACCGGCCATATCTAGTTCAACTCTGCCTAGGAAACTGACAAGAACAGTAGATCCTCTTCAGTCCAATACACTGTACATGCTGGGAACAGAAGCCAGTGCTATTAGCCCTGTGTATGACAATGGGAGCGCAATAGTGACTCTTCTTACCAGAAAACAACTCTTGCTCCAAGGATCAGAAACTGCATGTGATTCAACTCCATTTAGGACTGGGAAACAAACTCTAGCTCGCCTTACAAGAAACACACTCTGCTTTTGAGAAAAGAGCACTCTTCTACTCTACTGTGTTTCCTATGGGGTCCGAACAGTGAGCTTGCTCAGAACAAAAGAACTGTGCTTCCTACACACACGGGCCATATCTAGTTCAACTCTGCTTAGGAAACTGACAAGAACAGTAGTTCCTCTTCTGTCCAATACACTGTACTTGTAAAGAACAGTAGCAAGTGTTGTTTGCACTGTGTATGGCAATAGGAGCGCAATAGTGACTCTTACTAGAAAACAACTCTTGCTCGTAGGACCAGAAACTGCATGTGATTCAACTCCATTTAGGACTGGGAAACCAACGCTAGCTCACCTTACAAGAAACAGACTCTGCTTCTGAGAAAAGAGCACTCTTCTACTCTTCTGTGTTTCCTATAGGGCCAGAACAGTGAGCTTGCTCAGAACAAAAGAACTGTGCTTCCTACACACACGAGCCATATCTAGTTCAACTCTGCTTAGGAAACTGACAAGAATAGTAGCTCCTCTTCAGTCCAATACACTGTACTTGCTGGGAACAGACGTGAGTGCTATTTTCACTGTTTATCACAAAGGGAGCACAATAGTGACTTTCCTTACCAGAATACATCCCTTGCTCGTAGGACCAGAAACTGCATGTGATTAAACTCCATTTTGGACTGGGAAACAAACGCTAGCTCGCCTTACAAGAAACACACTCTGCTTTTGAGAAAAGAGCACTCTTCTATTCTACTGTGTTTCCTATGGGGTCCAAACAGTAAGCTTGCTCAGAACAAAAGAACTGTGCTTCCTACACACACGGGCCATATCTAGTTCAACTCTGCTTAGGAAACTGACAAGAACAGTAGATCCTCTTCAGTCCAATACACTTTACATGCTGGGAACAGACGCCAGTGCTATTTGCCCTGTGTATGACAATGGGAGCACAATAGTGACTCTTCTTACCATAATACAACTCTTGCTCGTAGGACCAGAAACTGCATGTGATTGAACTCCATTTAGGACTGGGAAACAAACGCTAGCTCGCCTTAGAAGAAACACATTCTGCTTTTGAGAAAAGAGCACTCTTCTACTCTACTGTGTTTCCTATAGGGCCAGAAGAGTGAGCTTGCTCAGAACAAAAGAAGTGTACTTCCTACACACACGGGCCATATCTAGTTCAACTTTGCTTAGGAAACTGACAAGAACAGTAGATCCTCTTCAGTCCAATACACTGTACATCCTGGGAACAGACGCAAGTCCTATTTGCCCTGTGTATGGTAATGGGAACACAATAGTGACTCTTCTTACTAGAAAACAACTCTTGCTTGTAGGACCAGAAACTGCATGTGATTCAACTCCATTTAGGACTGGGAAACAAAAGCTAGTTCGCCTTACAAGAAACACACTCTGCTTTTGAGAAAGGAGCACTCTTCTACTCTACTGTGTTTTCTATAGGGCCAGAACAGTGAGCTTGCTCAGAACAAAAGAACTGTGCTTCCTACACACACCAGCCATATCTAGTTCAACTCTGCTTAGGAAACTGACAAGAACAGTAGATCCTCTTCAATCCAATACACTGTACATGCTGGGAACAGACGCCAGTGCTATTTGCCCTGTGTATGACAATGGGAGCGCAATAGTGACTCTTCTTACCAGAAAACAACTCTTGCTCCTAGGATCAGAAACTGCATGTGATTCAACTCCATTTAGGACTGGGAAACAAACGCTAGCTCGCCTTACAGGAAACACACTCTGCTTTTGAGAAAAGAGCACTCTTCTACTCTACTGTGTTTCCTATGGGGTCCGAACAGTGAGCTTGCTCAGAACAAAAGAACTGTGCTTCCTACACACACGGGCCATATCTAGTTCAACTCTGCTTAGGAAACTGACAAGAACAGTAGCTCCTCTTCTGTCCAATACACTGTACTTGAAAAGAACAGTAGCAAGTGTTGTTTGTACTGTTTATGGCAATAGGAGCACAATAGTGACTCTTCTTACCAGAAAACAACTCTTGCTCATAGGACAAAAAACTGCATGTAATTCAACTCCATTTAGGACTGGGAAAAAAAAGCTAGCTCACCTTACAAGAAACACACTCTGCTTTTGAGAAAAGAGCACTCTTCTACTCTACTGTGTTTCTAAAAGGGCCAGAACAGTGAGCTTGCTCAGAACAAAAGAACTGTGCTTCCTACACACACCGGCCATATCTAGTTCAACTCTGCCTAGGAAACTGACAAGAACAGTAGATCCTCTTCAGTCCAATACACTGTACATGCTGGGAACAGAAGCCAGTGCTATTTGCCCTGTGTATGACAATGGGAGCGCAATAGTGACTCTTCTTACCAGAAAACAACTCTTGCTCCAAGGATCAGAAACTGCATGTGATTCAACTCCATTTAGGACTGGGAAACGAACTCTAGCTCGCCTTACAAGAAACACACTCTGCTTTTGAGAAAAGAGCACTCTTCTACCCTACTGTGTTTCCTACGGGGTCCGAACAGTGAGCTTGCTCAGAACAAAAGAACTGTGCTTCCTACACACACGGGCCATATCTAGTTCAACTCTGCTTAGGAAACTGACAAGAACAGTAGCTCCTCTTCTGTCCAATACACTGTATTTGAAAAGAACAGTAGCAAGTGTTGTTTGTACTGTTTATGGCAATAGGAGCACAATAGTGACTCTTCTTACCAGAAAACAACTCTTGCTCATAGGACAAAAAACTGCATGTAATTCAACTCCATTTAGGACTGGGAAAAAAAAGCTAGCTGACCTTACAAGAAACACACTCTGCTTTTGAGAAAAGAGCACTCTTCTACTCTACTGTGTTTCTAAAAGGGCCAGAACAGTGAGCTTGCTCAGAACAAAAGAACTGTGCTTCCTACACACACCGGCCATATCTAGTTCAACTCTGCCTAGGAAACTGACAAGAACAGTAGATCCTCTTCAGTCCAATACACTGTACATGCTGGGAACAGAAGCCAGTGCTATTAGCCCTGTGTATGACAATGGGAGCGCAATAGTGACTCTTCTTACCAGAAAACAACTCTTGCTCCAAGGATCAGAAACTGCATGTGATTCAACTCCATTTAGGACTGGGAAACAAACTCTAGCTCGCCTTACAAGAAACACACTCTGCTTTTGAGAAAAGAGCA
>NW_026737505.1:0-39000 GCF_949786415.1 Peromyscus eremicus | reverse complement strand
TTCAACTCTGCTTAGGAAACTGACAAGAACAGTAGCTCCTCTTCAGTCCGATACACTGTACTTGTTGGGAACAGACGCGAGTGCTATTTGCACTGTATATGGCAATGGGAGTGCAATAGTGACTTTCCTTACCAGAAAACAACTCTTGCTCAAAGAACCAGAAAGTGCATGTGATTCAACTCCATTTAGGACTGGGAAACAAAAGCTAGCTCGCCTTACATGAAACACACTCCGCTTTTGAGAAAAGAGCACTCTTCTACTCTACTGTGTTTCCTATGTGGTCCAAACAGTGAGCTTGCTCAGAACAAAAGAACTGTGCTTCCTAAACACATGGACCATATCTAGTTCAACTCTGCTTAGGAAACTGAAAAGAACAGTAGATCCTATTCAGTCCAATACACTGGACTTGCTGGGAACAGACGCGAGTGCTATTTGCACTGTGTAGGGCAATTGGAGCACAATAGTGACTCGTCTTACCAGAAAACAACTCTTGCTCATAGGACAAAAAACTGCATGTGACTCAACTACATTTAGGACTGGGAAACAAACTCTAGCTCGCCTTACAAGAAACACACTCTGCTTTTGAGAAAAGAACACTCTTCTACTCTACTGTGTTTCCCATAGGGCTAGAACAGTGAGCTTGCTCAGAACAAAAGAACTGTGCTTCCTACACACACGGGGCATATCCAGTTCAACTCTGGTTAGGAAACTGAGAAGAACAGTAGCTCCTCTTCAGTCCAATACACTGTACTTGCTAGGAACAGACGGGAGTGCTATTTGCACTGTGTATGGCAATGGGAGTGCAATAGTGACTTTCCTTACCAGAAAACAACTCTTGCTCGTAGGACCAGAAACTGAATGTGATTCAACTACATTTAGGACTGGGAAACAAACGCTAGCTCACCTTACAAGAAACACACTCTGCTTTAGAGAAAAGAGCACTCTTCTACTCTACTGTTTTTCCTATAGGTCCAGAACAGTGAGCTTGCTCAGAACAAAAGAACTGTGCTTCATACACACGGGCCATATCTTGTTCAACTCTGCTTAGGAAACTGACAAGAACAGTAGCTACTCTTCAGTCCGATAGACTGTACTTGCTGTGAACAGACGCGAGGGCTATTTGCACTGTATATGGCAATGGGAGTGCAATAGTGACTTTCCTTACAAGAAAACAACTCTTGCTCGTAGGACCAGAAAGTGCATGTGATTCCACTCCATTTAGGACTAGGAAACAAATCTAGCTCGCGTTACATGAAACACACTCTGCTTTTGAGAAAAGAACACTCTTCTACTCTACTGTGTTTCCTATGGGGTCCAAACAGTGAGCTTGCTCAGAACAAAAAAAAATTGTGCTTCCTACACACACGGCCATATCTAGTTCAAGTCTGCTTAGGAACCTGACAAGAACAGTAGATCCTCTTCAGTCCAATACACTGTACTTGCTGGCAACAGACGCCAGTGCTATTTGTCCTGTGTATGGCAATGGCAGCGCAATAGTGACTTTCCTTACCAGAAAACAACTCTTGCTCATAGGACCAGAAACGGCATGATATTCTACTCCATTTAGGACTGGGAAACAAATGCTAGCTCGCCTTACAAGAAACACACTCTGCTTTAGAGAAAGGAGCAGACTTCTACTCTACTGTGTTTCCTATGGGGTCCAAACAGTGAGCTTGCTCAGAACATAAGAACTGAGCTTCCTACGCACACGGGCCATATCTAGTTCAACTCTGCTTAGGAAACTGACAAGAACAGCAACTCCTCTTCAGTCCGATACACTGTACTTGCTGGGAACAGACGCCAGGGCTATTTGCACTGTGTATGTCAATGGGAGCACAATAGTGACTTTCCTTACCAGAAAACAACTCTTGCTCATAGGACCAGTAACTGCATGTGATTCAACTCCATTTAAGACTGGGAAACAAATGCTACCTCGCCTTACATGAAACACACTCTGCTTTTGAGAAAAGAGCACTCTTCTACTCTATTGTGTTTCCTATGGGGTCCGAACAGTGAGCTTGCTCAGAACAAAAGAACTGTGCTTCCTACACACATGGGCCATATCTAGTTCACCTCTGCTTAGGAAACTGAAAAGAACAGTAGATCCTATTCAGTCCAATACACTGTACTTGCTGGGAACAGATGCGAGTGCTATTTGCACTGTGTATGGCAATGGGAGCACAATAGTGACTCGTCTTACCAGAAAACAACTCTTGCTCGTAGGACAAGAAACTGCATGTGACTCAACTCCATTTAGGACTGGGAAACAAACTCTAGCTCGCCTTACAAGAAACACACTCTGCTTTTGAGAAAAGAGCACTCTTCTACTCTACTGTGTTTCCCATAGGGCCAGAACGGTGAACTTGTTCAGAACAAAAGAACTGTGCTTCCTACACACACGGGGCATATCTACTTCAACTCTGCTTAGGAAACTGAAAGAACAGTAGCTCCTTTCAATCCAATACACTGTACTTGCTGGGATCAGACGCAAGTGCTATTTGCACTGTGTATGGCAATGGGAGCGCAATAGTGACTTTCCTTAACAGAAAACAATTCTTGCACGTAGGACCAGAAACTGCATGTGATTCAACTCCATTTAGGACGAGGAAACAAACTCTAGCCCGTCTTACAAGAAACACACTCTGCTTTTGAGAAAAGAACACTCTTCTACTCTACTGTGTTTCCCATAGGGCCAGTACAGTGAGCTTGCTCAGAACAAAAGAACTGTGCTTCCTACACACACGGGCCATATCTAGTTCAACTCTGCATAGGAAACTGAGAAGAACAGTAGCTCCTCTTCATTCCAATACACTATACTTGCTAGGAACAGACGGGAGTGCTTATTGCACTGTGTATGGCAAAGTGAGCGCAATAGTGACTTTCCTTACCAGAAAACAACTCTTGCTCATAGGACCAGAAACTGCATGTGATTCAACTCCATTTAGGACTGGGAAACAAACACTACCTCGCCTTACAAGAAACACACTGTGCTTTAGAGAAAGAAGCACTCTTCTACTCTACTGTGTTTCTTATGGGTTCCATATGTGAGCTTGCTCAGAACAAAAAAAATTGTGCTTCCTACACACACGGCCATATCTAGTTCAAGTCTGCTTAGGAACCTGACAAGAACAGTAGCTCCTCTTCAGTCCAATACACTGTACTTGCTGGCAACAGATGCCAGTGCTATTTGTCCTGTGTATGGCAATGGCAGCTCAATAGTGACTTTCCTTACCAGAAACCAACTCTTGCTCATAGTAAGAGAAACTGCATGTGTATCAACTCCGTTTAGGACTGGGAAACAAACGCTAGCTCGCCTTACAAGAAACACACTCTGCTTTAGAAAAAAGAGCACTCTTCTACAATACTGTGTTTCCTATGGGGTCCAAACAGTGAGCTTGCTCAGAACAAAAGAACTGTGCTTCCTACACACACGGACCATATGTAGTTCAACTCTGCTTAGGAACCTGACAAGAACAGTAGCTCCTCTTCAGTCCAACACTGTACTTGCTGGGAACAGACGCGAGTGCTTTTTGCACTGTGTATGGCAATGGGAGCACAATAGTGACTTTCCTTACCAGAAAACAACTCTTGTTCGTAGGACCAGAAACTGCATGTGATTCAACTCCATTTAGGACTAGGAAACAAACACTAGCTTGCCTTACAAGAAACACACTCTGCTTTTGAGGAAAGAGAACTCTTCTACTCTACTGTGTTTCCTATACGGCCAGAACAGTGAGCTTGCTCAGAACATAATAACTGTGCTTCCTACACACACGGGTCATATCTAGTTCAACTCTGCTTAGGAACCTGACAAGAACAGTAGATCCCCTTTAGTCCAATACACTGTACTTGCTGGGAACAGACGCCAGTGCTATTTATCCTGTGTATGGCAATGGCAGCGCAATAGTGACTATTCTTACAATAAAAGAACTCTTGCTCATAGGACCAGAAACTGCATGTGTTTCACCTTCATTTAGGACTGGGAAACAAACGCTAGCTTGCCTTACAAGATACACACTCTGCTTTAGAGAAAAGAGCATTCTTCTACTCTACTGTGTTTCCTATAGGGCCAGAACAGTGAGCTTGCTCAGAACAAAAGAACTGTGCTTCCTACACACGGGCTATATCTAGTTCACCTCTGCTTAGGAAACTGACAAGAACAGTAGCTCCTCTTCAGTCCGATACACTGTACTTGCTGGGAACAGACGCGAGTGCAATTTGTACTGTATATGGCAATAGGAGTGCAATAGGGCTTTCCTTACCAGAAAACAACTCTTGCTTGTAGGACCAGAAAGTGCATGTGATTCAACTCCATTTAGGACTGGGAAACAAACTCTAGCTCGCCTTAAAAGAAACACACTCTGCTTTTGATAAAAGAACACTCTTCTACTCTACTGTGTTTCACATAGGGCCAGAACAGTGAGCTTGCTCAGAAAAAAAGAACTGTGCTTCCTACACACACGGGGCATATGTAGTTCAACTCTGCTTAGGAAACTGAAAGAACAGTAGCTCCTCTTCAGTCCGATACACTGTACTTGCTGGGATCAGACGCGAGTGCTATTTACACTGTGTATGGCAATGGGAGCGCAATAGTGACTTTCCTTAACAGAAAACAACTCTTGCTCTTAGGACCAGAAACTGCATGTGATTCAACTCCATTTAGGACTGGGAAAAAAACACTAGCTTGCCTTACAAGAAACACAACCTGCTTTTGAGAAAAGAGCACTCTTCTACTCTACTGTGTTTCCTATAGGGCCAGAACAGTGAGCTTGCTCAGAACATAATAACTGTGCTTCCTACACACACGGGCCATATCTAGTTCAACTCTGCTTAGGAACCTGACAAGAAGAGTAGATATCCTTTAGTAGAATACACTGGACTTGCTGGGAACAGACGCCAGTGCTATTTGTCCTGTGTATGGCAATGGCAGCGCAATAGTGACTATTCTTACCAGAAAACAACTCTTGCTCTTAAGACCAGAAACTGCATGTGTTTCAACTCCATTTCGGACTGGGAAACAAATGCTAGCTCGCATTACAAGAAACACACTCTGCTTTAGAAAAAAGAGCACTCTTCTACTCTACTGTGTTTCCTATAGGGCAAGAACAGTGAGCTTGCTCAGAACAAATGAACTGTGCTTCCTACACACGGGCCATATCTAGTTCAACTCTGCTTATGAAATTGACAAGAACAGTAGCTCCTCTTCAGTCCGATACACTGTACTTGCTGGTAACAGACACCAGTGCTATTTGCACTGTGTATTTCAATGGGAGCACAATAGGGACTTTCCTTACCAGAAAACAACTCTTGCTCGTAGGACCAGAAAGTGCATGTGATTCAACTCCATTTAGGACTGGCAAACAAATGCTAGCTCGCCTTACATCAAACACACTCTGCTTTTGAGAAAAGAGTACTCTTCTACTCTACTGTGTTACCTATACGGCAAGAACAGTGAGCTTGCTCAGAACATAATAACTGTACTTCCTACAAACATGGGCCATATCTAGGTCAACTCTGCTTAGGAAACTGAAAAGAACAGTAGATCCTCTTCAGTCCAATACACTGTATTTGCTGAGAACAGACGCGAGTGCTATTTGCACTGTGTATGGCAATGGGAGCACAATAGTGACTCGTCTTACCAGAAAACAACTCTTGCTCATAGGACAAAAAACTGCATGTGACTCAACTCCATTTCGGACTGGGAAACAAACTCTAGCTCGCCTTACAAGAAACACACTCTGCTTTTGAGAAAAGAGCACTCTTCTACTCTACTGTGTTTCCTATAGGGCCAGAACAGTGAGCTTGCTCAGAACATAATAACTGTGCTTCCTACACACACGGGCCATATCTAGTTCAACTCTGCTTAGGAACCTGACAAGAACAGTAGATCCCCTTTAGTCCAATACACTGTACTTGCTGGGAACAGACGCCAGTGCTATTTGTCCTGTGTATGGCAATGGCAGCGCAATAGTGACTATTCTTACCATAAAAATCTCTTGCTCATAGGACCAGAAACTGCAAGTGTTTCACCTCCATTTAGGACTGGGAAACAAACGCTAGCTCGCCTTACAAGATACACACTCTGCTTTAGAGAAAAGAGCATTCTTCTACTCTACTGTGTTTCCTATAGGGCCAGAAGAGTGAGCTTGCTCAGAACAAAAGAACTGTGCTTCCTACACACGGGCCATATCTAGTTCACCTCTGCTTAGGAAACTGACAAGAACAGTAGATCCTCTTCAGTCCAATACACTGTACTTGCTGGGAACAGACGCGAGTGCTATTTGCACTGTATATGGCAATAGGAGTGCAATAGTGACTTTCCTTACCAGAAAAATAACTCTTGCTCATAAGACCAGAAACTGCATGTGATTCAACTCCATTTAGGACTGGGAAAAAAACACTAGCTTGCCTTACAAGAAACACACCCTGCTTTTGAGAAAAGAGCACTCTTCTACTCTACTGTGTTTTCTGTAGGGCCAGAACAGTGAGCTTGCTCAGAACATAATAACTGTGCTTCCTACACACGGGCCATATCTAGTCCAACTCTGCTTAGCAAACTGACAAGAACAGTAGATATCCTTTAGTCCAATACACTGTACTTGCTGGGAACAGACGCCAGTGCTATTTGTCTTGTGTATGGCAATGGCAGCGCAATAGTGACTATTCTTACCATAAAACAACTCTTGCTCATAGGACCAGAAACTGCATGTGTTTCACCTCCATTTCGGACTTGGAAACAAACGCTAGCTCGCCTTACAAGAAACACACTCTGCTTTTGAGAAAAGAGCACTCTTCTACTCTACTGTGTTTCCTATGGGGTCCAAACAGTGAGCTTGCTCAGAACAAAAAAAATTGTGCTTCCTACACACACGGCCATATCTAGTTCAAGTCTGCTTAGAAACCTGACAAGAACAGTAGATCCTCTTCAGTCCAATACACTGTACTTGCTGGCAACAGACGCCAGTGCTATTTGTCCTGTGTATGGCAATGGCATCGCAATAGTGACTTTCCTTACCAGAAACCAACTCTTGCTCATAGGACCAGAAACGGCATGATATTCTACTCCATTTAGGACTGGGAAACAAACGCTAGCTCGCCTTACAAGAAACACACTCTGCTTTAGAGAAAGGAGCACTATTCTACTCTACTGTGTTTCCTATGGGGTCCAAAGAGTGAGCTTGCTCAGAACAAAAGAACTGTGCTTCCTACACACACGGACCATATGTAGTTCAACTCTGCTTAGGAACCTGACAAGAACAGTAGCTCCTCTTCAGTCCAACACTGTACTTGCTGGGAACAGACGCGAGTGCTATTTGCACTGTGTATGGCAATGGGAGCACAATCGTGACTTTCCTTACCAGAAAACAACTCTTGTTCGTAGGACCAGAAACTGCATGTGATTCAACTCCATTTAGGACTAGGAAATAAACGCTAGCTTGCATTACAAGAAACACACTCTGCTTTAGAGAAAAGAGCACTCTTCTACTCTACTGTGTTTCCTATAGGGCCAGAACAGTGAGCTTGCTCAGAACATAATAACTGTGCTTCCTACACACACGGGCCTTATCTAGTTCAACTCTGCTTAGGAACCTGACAAGAACAGTAGATCCCCTTTAGTCCAATACACTGTACTTGCTGGGAACAGACGCCAGTGCTATTTGTCCTGTGTATGGCAATGGCAGCGTAATAGTGACTATTCTTACCATAAAGCAACTCTTGCTCATAGGACCAGAAACTGCATGTGTTTCACCTCCATTTAGGACTGGGAAACAAACGCTAGCTCGCCTTACAAGATACACACTCTGCTTTAGAGAAAAGAGCATTCTTCTACTCTACTGTGTTTCCTAGAGGGCCAGAACAGTGAGCTTGCTCAGAACATAAGAACTGAGCTTCCTACGCACACGGGCCATATCTAGTTCAACTCTGCTTAGGAAACTGACAAGAACAGTAGCTCCTCTTCAGTCCGATACACTGTACTTGCTGGGAACAGACGCCAGGGCTATTTGCACTGTGTATGTCAATGGGAGCGCAATAGTGACTTTCCTTACCAGAAAACAACTCTTGCTCATAGGACCAGTAACTGCATGTGATTCAACTCCATTTAAGACTGGGAAACAAATGCTACCTCGCCTTACATGAAACACACTCTGCTTTTGAGAAAAGAGCACTCTTCTACTCTACTGTGTTTCCTATGGGGTCCGAACAGTGAGCTTGCTCAGAACAAAAGAACTGTGCTTCCTACACACATGGGCAATATCTAGTTAACCTCAGCTTAGGAAACTGAAAAGAACAGTAGATCCTATTCAGTCCAATACACTGTACTTGCTGGGAACAGACGCGAGTGCTATTTGCACTGTGTATGGCAATGGGAGCACAATAGTGAGTCGCCTTACCAGAAAACAACTCTTGCTCATAGGACAAAAAACTGCATGTGACTCAACTCCATTTAGGACTGGGAAACAAACTCTAGCTCGCCTTACAAGAAACTCACTCTGCTTTTGATAAAAGAGCACTCTTCTACTCTACTGTGTTTACCATAGGGCCAGAACGGTGAACTTGCTCAGAACAAAAGAACTGTGCTTCCTACACACACGGGGCATATCTAGTTCAACTCTGCTTAGGAAACTGAAAGAACAGTAGCTCCTTTTCAGTCCCATACACTGTACTTGCTGGGATCAGACGCGAGTGCTATTTGCACTGTGTATGGCAATGGGAGCGCAATAGTGACTTTCCTTAACAGAAAACAACTCTTGCTCGTAGGACCAGAAACTGCATGTGATTCAACTCCATTTAGGACTGGGAAAAAAACGCTAGCTCGCCTTAAAAGAAACACACCCTGCTTTTGAGAAAAGAGCACTCTTCTACTCTACTGTGTTTCCTATAGGTCCAGAACAGTGAGCTTGCTCAGAACATAATAACTGTGCTTCCTACACACACGGGCCATATCTAGTTCAACTCTGCTTAGGAACCTGACAAGAAGAGTAGATACCCTTTAGTCCAATACACTGTACTTGCTGGGAACAGACGCCAGTGCTATTTGTCCTGTGTATGGCAATGGCAGCGCAATAGTGACTATTCTTACCATAAAACAACTCTTGCTCGTAAGACCAGAAACTGCATGTGTTTCAACTCCATTTCGGACTGGGAAACAAATGCTAGCTCGCATTACAAGAAACAGACTCTGCTTTAGAGAAAAGAGCACTCTTCTACTCTACTGTGTTTCCTATAGGGCAAGAACAGTGAGCTTGCTCAGAACAAATGAACTGTGCTTCCTACACACGGGCCATATCTAGTTCAACTCTGCTTAGGAAATTGACAAGAACATTAGCTCCTCTTCAGTCCGATACACTGTACTTGCTGGTAACAGACGCCAGTGCTATTTGCACTGTGTATTTCAATGGGAGCGCAATAGGGACTTTCCTTACCAGAAAACAACTCTTGCTCGTAGGACCAGAAACTGCATGTGATTCAACACCATTTAGGACTGGCCAACAAATGCTAGCTCGCCTTACATCAAACACACTCTGCTTTTGAGAAAAGAGTACTCTTCTACTCTACTGTGTTTCCCATTTGGCCAGAACGGTGAACTTGCTCAGAACAAAAGAACTGTGCTTCCTACACACACGGGGCATATGTAGTTCAACTCTGCTTAGGAAACAGAAAGAACAGTAGCTCCTCTTCAGTCCGATACACTATACTTGCTGGGATCAGACGCGAGTGCTATTTGCACCATGTATGGCAATGGGCGCGCAATAGTGACTTTCCTTAACAGAAAACAACTCTTGCTCATAGTACCAGAAACTGCACGTGTTTCAACTCCATTTAGGACTGGGAAACAAACGCTAGCTCGCCTTACAAGAAACACACTCTGCTTTAGAAAAAAGAGCACTCTTCTACAATACTGTGTTTCCTATGGGGTCCAAACACTGAGCTTGCTCAGAACAAAAGAACTGTGCTTCCTACACACACGGACCATATGTAGTTCAACTCTGCTTAGGAACCTGACAAGAACAGTAGCTCCTCTTCAGTCCAACACTGTACTTGCTGGGAACAGACGCGAGTGCTTTTTGCACTGTGTATGGCAATGGGAGCACAATCGTGACTTTCCTTACCAGAAAACAACTCTTGTTCGTAGGACCAGAAACTGCATGTGATTCAACTCCATTTAGGACTAGGAAACAAACACTAGCTTGCCTTACAAGAAACACACTCTGCTTTAGAGAAAATAGCACTCTTCTACTCTACTGTGTTTCCTATACGGCCAGAACAGTGAGCTTGCTCAGAACATAATAACTGTGCTTCCTACACACACGGGTCATATCTAGTTCAACTCTGCTTAGGAACCTGACAAGAACAGTAGATCCCCTTTAGTCCAATACACTGTACTTGCTGGGAACAGACGCCAGTGCTATTTGTCCTGTGTATGGCAATGGCAGCGCAATAGTGACTATTCTTACCATAAAAGAACTCTTGCTCATAGGACCAGAAACTGCATGTGTTTCACCTCCATTTAGGACTGGGAAACAAACGCTAGCTTGCCTTACAAGATACACACTCTGCTTTAGAGAAAAGAGCATTCTTCTACTCTACTGTGTTTCCTATAGGGCCAGAACAGTGAGCTTGCTCAGAACAAAAGAACTGTGCTTCCTACACACGGGCCATATCTAGTTCACCTCTGCTTAGGAAACTGACAAGAACAGTAGCTCCTCTTCAGTCCGATACACTGTACTTGCTGGGAACAGACGCGAGTGCTATTTGCACTGTATATGGCAATAGGAGTGCAATAGGGACTTTCCTTACCATAAAACAACTCTTGCTTGTAGGACCAGAAAGTGCATGTGATTCAACTCCATTTAGGACTGGGAAACAAACTCTAGCTCGCCGTAAAAGAAACACACTCTGCTTTTGATAAAAGAACACTCTTCTACTCTACTGTGTTTCCCATAGGGCCAGAATAGTGAGCTTGCTCAGAAAAAAAGAACTGTGCTTCCTACACACACGGGGCATATGTAGTTCAACTCTGCTTAGGAAACTGAAAGAACAGTACCTCCTCTTCAGTCCGATACACTGTACTTGCTGGGATCAGACGCGAGTGCTATTTGCACTGTGTATGGCAATGGGAGCGCAATAGTGACTTTCCTTAACAGAAAACAACTCTTGCTTGTAGGACCAGAAACTGCATGTGATTCAACTCCATTTAGGACTGGGAAAAAAACACTAGCTTGCCTTACAAGAAACACACCCTGCTTTTGAGAAAAGAGCACTCTTCTACTCTACTCTGTTTCCTATAGGGCCAGAATGGTGAGCTTGCTCAGAACATAATAACTGTGCTTCCTACACACACGGGCCATATCTAGTTCAACTCTGCTTAGGAACCTGACAAGAAGAGTAGATACCCTTTAGTCCAATACACTGTACTTGCTGGGAACAGACGCCAGTGCTATTTGCACTGTGTATTTCAATGGGAGCACAATAGGGACTTTCCTTACCAGAAAACAACTCTTGCTCGTAGGACCAGAAAGCGCATGTGATTCAACTCCATTTAGGACTGGCAAACAAATGCTAGCTCGCCTTACATCAAACACACTCTGCCTTTGAGAAAGAGTACTCTTCTACTCTACTGTGTTACCTATATGGCCAGAACAGTGAGCTTGCTCAGAACATAATAACTGTACTTCCTACAAACATGGGCCATATCTAGGTCAACTCTGCTTAGGAAACTGAAAAGAACAGTAGATCCTCTTCAGTCCAATACACTGTATTTGCTGAGAACAGACGCGAGTGCTATTTGCACTGTGTATGGCAAAGGGAGCACAATAGTGACTCGTCTTACCAGAAAACAACTCTTGCTAATAGGACAAAAAACTGCATGTGACTCAACTCCATTTCGGACTGGGAAACAAACTCTAGCTCGCCTTACAAGAAACACACTCTGCTTTTGAGAAAAGAGCACTCTTCTACTCTACTGTGTTTCCCATAGGGCCAGAACGGTGAACTTGCTCAGAACAAAAGAACTGTGCTTCCTACACACACGGGGCATATGTAGTTCAACTCTGCTTAGGAAACTGAAAGAACAGTAGCTCCTCTTCAGTCCAACACTGTACTTGCTGGGATCAGACGCGAGTGCAATTTGCACTGTGTATGGCAATGGGAGCACAATCGTGACTTTCCTTACCAGAAAACAACTCTTGTTCGTAGGACCAGAAACTGCATGTGATTCAACTCCATTTAGGACTAGGAAACAAACGCTAGCTTGCCTTACAAGAAACACACTCTGCTTTAGAGAAAAGAGCACTCTTCTACTCTACTGTGTTTCCTATAGGGCCAGAACAGTGAGCTTGCTCAGAACATAATAACTGTGCTTCCTACACACACGGGCCATATCTAGTTCAACTCTGCTTAGGAACCTGACAAGAACAGTAGATCCCCTTTAGTCCAATACACTGTACTTGCTGGGAACAGACGCCAGTGCTATTTGTCCGGTGTATGGCAATGTCAGCGCAATAGTGACTATTCTTAACATAAAACAACTCTTGCTCATAGGACCAGAAACTGCAAGTGTTTCACCTCCATTTAGGACTGGGAAACAAACGCTAGCTCGCCTTACAAGATACACACTCTGCTTTAGAGAAAAGAGCATTCTTCTACTCTACTGTGTTTCCTATAGGGCCAGAAGAGTGAGCTTGCTCAGAAAAAAAGAACTGTGCTTCCTACACACGGGCCATATCTAGTTCACCTCTGCTTAGGAAACTGACAAGAACAGTAGCTCCTCTTCAGTCCAATACACTGTACTTGCTGGGAACAGACGCGAGTGCTATTTGCACTGTATATGGCAATAGGAGTGCAATAGTGACTTTCCTTACCAGAAAACAACTCTTGCTCGTAGGACCAGAAACTGCATGTGATTCAACTCCATTTAGGACTAGGAAACAAACGCTAGCTCGCCTTACAAGAAACACAGTCGGCTTTTGAGAAAAGAGCACTCTTCTACTCTACTGTGTTTCCTATGGTGTCCAAACAGTGAGCTTGCTCTGAACAAAAAAAAATTGTGCTTCCTACACACACGGCCATATCTAGTTCAAGTCTGCTTAGAAACCTGACAAGAACAGTAGATCCTCTTCAGTCCAATACACTGTACTTGCTGGCAACAGACGCCAGTGCTATTTGTCCTGTGTATGGCAATGGCATCGCAATAGTGACTTTCCTTACCAGAAAACAACTCTTGCTCATAGGACCAGAAACGGCATGATATTCTACTCCATTTAGGACTGGGAAACAAACGCTAGCTCGCCTTACAAGAAACACACTCTGCTTTAGAGAAAGGAGCACTATTCTACTCTTCTGTGTTTCCTATGGGGTCCAAACAGTGAGCTTGCTCAGAACAAAAGAACTGTGCTTCCTATACACACGGACCATATGTAGTTCAACTCTGCTTAGGAACCTGACAAGAACAGTAGCTCCTCTTCAGTCCAACACTGTACTTGCAGGGAACAGACGCGAGTGCTATTTGCTTTGCACTTGGCAATAGGAGTGCAATAGGGACTTTCCTTACCAGAAAACAACTCTTGCTCGTAGGACCAGAAAGTGCATGTGATTCAACTCCATTTAGGACTGGGAAACAAACTCTAGCTCGCCTTAAAAGAAACACACTCTGCTTTTGATAAAAGAACACTCTTTTACTCTACTGTGTTTCCCATAGGGCCAGAACAGTGAGCTTGCTCAGAACAAAAGAACTGTGCTTCCTACACACACGGGGCATATCTAGTTCAACTCTGCGTAGGAAACTGAAAGAACAGTAGCTCCTCTTCAGTCCGATACACTGTACTTGCTGGGATCAGACGCGAGTGCTATTTGCACTGTGTATGGCAATGGGAGCACAATCGTGACTTTCCTTAACAGAAAACAACTCTTGCTCGTAGGACCAGAAACTGCATGTGATTCAATTCCATTTAGGACTGGCAAACAAATGCTAGCTCGCCTTACATGAAACACACTCTGCTTTTGAGAAAAGAGTACTCTTCTTCTCTACTGTGTTTCCTATACGGCCAGAACAGTGAGCTTGCTCAGAACATAATAACTGTACTTCCTACACACATGGGCCATATCTAGGTCAACTCTGCTTAGGAACCTGACAAGAAGAGTAGCTCCTCTTCAGTCCGATACACTGTACTTGCTGGGAACAGACGCCAGGGATATTTGCACTGTGTATGTCAATGGGAGCACAATAGTGACATTCCTTACCAGAAAACAACTCTTGCTCATAGGACCAGTAACTGCATGTGATTCAACTCCATTTAAGACTGGGAAACAAATGCTACCTCGCCTTACATGAAACACACTCTGCTTTTGAGAAAAGAGCACTCTTCTTCTCTACTCTGTTTCCTATGGGGTCCGAACAGTGAGCTTGCTCAGAACAAAAGAACTGTGCTTCCTACACACATGGGCAATATCTAGTTCACCTCTGCTTATGAAACTGAAAAGAACAGTAGATCCTATGCAGTCCAATACACTGTACTTGCTGGGAACAGATGCGAGTGCTATTTGCACTGTGTATGGCAATGGGAGCACAATAGTGACTCGTCTTACCAGAAAACAACTCTTGCTCGTAGGACCAGAAACTGCATGTGACTCAACTCCATTTAGGACTGGGAAACAAACTCTAGCTCGCCTTACAAGAAACACACTCTGCTTTTGAGAAAAGAGCACTCTTCTACTCTACTGTGTTTCCCATAGGGCCAGAACGGTGAACTTGCTCAGAACAAAAGAACTGTGCTTCCTACACACACGGGGCATATGTAGTTCAACTCTGCTTAGGAAACTGAAAGAACAGTACCTCCTTTCAGTCCGATACACTGTACTTGCTGGGATCAGACGCAAGTGCTATTTGCACTGTGTATGGCAATGGGAGCGCAATAGTGACTTTCCTTAACAGAAAACAACTCGTGCACGTAGGACCAGAAACTGCATGTGATTCAACTCCAATTAGGACTGGGAAACAAACTCTAGCCCGCCTTACAAGAAACACACTCTGCTTTTGAGAAAAGAACACTCTTCTACTCTACTGTGTTTCCCATAGGGCCAGTACAGTGAGCTTGCTCAGAACAAAAGAACTGTGCTTCCTACACACACGGGCCATATCTAGTTCAACTCTGCTTATGAAACTGACGAGAACAGTAGCTCCTCTTCAGTCCAATACACTATACTTGCTAGGAACAGACGGGAGTGCTATTTGCACTGTGTATGGCAATGGGAGCGCAATAGTGACTTTCCTTACCAGAAAACAACTCTTGCTCATAGGACCAGAAACTGCATGTGATTCAACCCATTTAGGACTGGGAAACAAACGCTATCTCGCCTTACAAGAAACACACTCTGCTTTAGAGAAAAGAGCACTCTTCTACTCTACTGTGTTTCTTATGGGTTCCAAACAGTGAGCTTGCTCAGAACAAAAAAAATTGTGCTTCCTACACACACAGCCATATCTAGTTCAAGTCTGCTTAGGAACCTGACAAAAACAGTAGGTCCTCTTCAGTCCAATACACTGTACTTGCTGGCAACAGATGCCAGTGCTATTTGTCCTGTGTATGGCAATGGCAGCGCAATAGTGACTTTCCTTACCAGAAACCAACTCTTGCTCATAGTACCAGAAACTGCATGTGTTTCAACTCCATTTAGGACTGGGAAACAAACGCTAGCTCGCCTTACAAGAAACACACTCTGCTTTAGAAAAAAGAGCACTCTTCTACAATACTGTGTTTCCTATGGGGTCCAAACAGTGAGCTTGCTCAGAACAAAAGAACTTTGCTTCCTACACACACGGACCATATGTAGTTCAACTCTGCTTAGGAACCTGACAAGAACAGTAGCTCCTCTTCAGTCCAACACTGTACTTGCTGGGAACAGACGCGAGTGCTATTTGCACTGTGTATGGCAATGGGAGCACAATCGTGACTTTCCATACCAGAAAACAACTCTTGTTCGTAGGACCAGAAACTGCATGTGATTCAACTCCATTTAGGACTAGGAAACAAACACTAGCTTGCCTTACAAGAAACACACTCTGCTTTAGAGAAAAGAGCACTCTTCTACTCTATTGTGTTTCCTATACGGCCAGAACAGTGAGCTTGCTCAGAACATAATAACTGTGCTTCCTACACACACGGGTCATATCTAGTTCAACTCTGCTTAGGAACCTGACAAGAACAGTAGATCCCCTTTAGTCCAATACACTGTACTTGCTGGGAACAGACGCCAGATCTATTTGTCCTGTGTATGGCAATGGCAGCGCAATAGTGACTATTCTTACCATAAAAGAACTCTTGCTCATAGGACCAGAAACTGCATGTGTTTCACCTTCATTTAGGACTGGGAAACAAACGCTAGCTTGCCTTACAAGATACACACTCTGCTTTAGAGAAAAGAGCATTCTTCTACTCTACTGTGTTTCCTATAGGGCCAGAACAGTAAGCTTGCTCAGAACAAAAGAACTGTGCTTCCTACACACGGGCCATATCTAGTTCACCTCTGCTTAGGAAACTGACAAGAACAGTAGCTCCTCTTCAGTCCAATACACTGTACTTGCTGGGAACAGACGCGATTGCTATTTGCACTGTATATGGCAATAGGAGAGTGCAATAGGGACTTTCCTTACCAGAAAACAACTCTTGCTCGTAATACAAGAAACTGCATGTGTTTCAACTCCATTTAGGACTGGGAAACAAACGCTACCTCGCCTTACATGAAACACACTCTGCTTTTGAGAAAAGAGCACTCTTCTACTCTACTCTGTTTCCTATGGGGTCCGAACAGTGTGCTTGCTCAGAACAAAAGAACTGTGCTTCCTACACACATGGGCCATATAGTTCACCTCTGCTTAGGAAACTGAAAAGAACAGTAGATCCTATTCAGTCCAATACACTGTACTTGCTGGGAACAGCCTCGAGTGCTATTTGCACTGTGTATGGCAATGGGAGCGCAATAGTGACTTTCCTTACCAGAAAACAATTCTTGCTCGTAGGACCAGAAACTGCATGTGATTCAACTCCATTTAGGAATGGGAAACAAACGCTAGCTCGCCTTACAAGAAACACAGTCTGCTTTTGAGAAAAGAGCACTCTTCTACTCTACTGATTTTCCTATGGGTTCCAAACAGTGAGCTTGCTCAGAACAAAAAAAATTGTGCTTCCTATACACACGGCCATATCTAGTTCAAGTCTGTTTAGGAACCTGACAAGAACAGTAGATCCTCTTCAGTCCAATACACTGTACTTGCTGGCAACAGACGCCAGTGCTATTTGTCCTGTTTATGGCAATGGCAGCGCAATAGTGACTTTCCTTACCAGAAAACAACTCTTGCTCATAGTACCAGAAACTTCACGGGATTCAACTCCATTTAGGACTGGGAAACAAACGCTAGCTCGCCTTACAAGAAACACACTCTGCTTTAGAGAAAGGAGCACTCTTCTAGTCTACTGTGTTTCCTATGGGGTCCAAACAGTGAGCTTGCTCAGAACAAAAGAACTGTGCTTCCTACACACACGGACCATATGTAGTTCAACTCTGCTTAGAAACCTGACAAGAACAGTAGCTCCTCTTCAGTCCAACACTGTATTTGCTGGGAACAGACGCGAGTGATATTTGCACTGTGTATGGCAATGGCAGCGCAATAGTGACTTTCCTAACCAGAAAACAACTCTTGTTCGTAGGACCAGAAACTGCATGTGATTCAACTCTATTTAGGACTAGGAAACAAACGCTAGATTGCCCTACAAGAAACACACTCTGCTTTAGAGAAAAGAGCACTCTTCTACTCTACTGTGTTTCCTAAAGGGCCAGAACAGTGAGCTTGCTCAGAACATAAGAACTGAGCTTCCTACACACACGGGCCATATCTAGTTCAACTCTGCTTAGGAAACTGACAGGAACAGTAGCTCCTCTTCAATCCCATACACTGTTCTTGCTGGGATCAGACGCGAGTGCTATTTGCACTGTGTATGGCAATAGGAGCGCAATAGTGACTTTCCTTACCAGAAAACATCTCTTGCTCGTAGGACCAGAAACTGCATGTGATTCAACTCCATTAAGGAGTGGGAAAAAAACGCAAGCTTATCTTACAAGAAACACACTCTGCTTTTGAGGAAAGAGCACTCTTCTACTCTACTGTGTTTCCTGTACGGCCAGAACAGTGAGCTTGCTCAGAACATAATAACTGTTCTTCCTACACACACGGGCCATATCTAGTTCAACTCTGCTTAGGAACCTGACAAGAAGAGTAGATCCCCTTTAGTCCAATACACTGTGCTTGCTGGGAACAGACGCCAGTGCTATTTGTCCTGTGTATGGCAATGGCAGCGCAAAAGTGACTATTCTTACCATAAAACAACTCTTGCTCCTAGGACCATAAACTGCATGTTTCAACTCCATTTAGGACTGGGAAACAAACGCTAGCTCGCCTTACGAGAAACACACTTTGCTTTAGAGAAAAGAGAACTCTTCTACTCTACTGTGTTTTCTATAGGGCCAGAACAGTGAGCTTGCTCAGAACAAAAGAACTGTGCTTCCTACACACAGGCCATATCTAGTTAAACTCTGCTTAGGAAACTGACAAGAACAGTAGCTCCTCTTCAGTCCAATACACTGTACTTGCTGGCAACAGACGCGAGAGCTATTTGCACTGTATATGGCAATGGGAGCACAATAGGGACTTTCCTTACCAGAAAACAATTCTTGATCGTAGGACCAGAAAGTGCATGTGTTTCAACTCCATTTAGGACCTGGAAACAAATGCTAGCTCGCCTTACATGAAACACACTCTGCTTTTGAGAAAAGAGCACTCTTCTACTCTACTGTCTTTCCTATGGGGTCCAAACAGTGAGCTTGCTCAGAACAAAAGAACTGTGCTTCCTACACACATGGGCCATATCTCATCAACTCTGCTTAGGAAACTGAAAAAAACAGTAGATCCTCTTCAGTCCAATACACTGTACTTGCTGGGAACAGACGCGAGTGCTATTTGTACTGTGTAGGGCAATTGGAGCACAATAGTGACTCGTCTTACCAGAAAACAACTCTTGCTCATAGGACAAAAAACTGCATGTGACTCAACTACCTTTAGGACTGGGAAACAAACTCTAGCTCTCCTTACAAGAAACACACTCTGCTTTTGAGAAAAGAACACTCGTCTACTCTACTGTGTTTCCCATAGGGCTAGAACAATGAGCATGCTCAGAACAAAAGAACTGTGCTTCCTAAACACACGGGGCATATATAGTTCAACTCTGCTTATGAAACTGAGAAGAACAGTAGCTCCTATTCAGTCCAATACAGTGTACATGCTAGGAACAGACGGGAGTGGTATTTGCACTGTGTATGGCAATGGGAGCGCAATAGTGACTTTCCTTACCAGAAAACAACTCTTGCTTGTAGGACCAGAATGTGCATGTGATTCAACTCCATTTAGGACTGGGAAAAACAAATGCTACCTCGCCTTACATGAAACACACTCTTCTTTTGAGAAAAGAGCACTCTTCTACTCTACTGTGTTTCCTATGGGGTCCAAACAGTGAGCTTGCTCAGAACAAAAGAACTGTGCTTCCTACACACATGGGCCATATCTAATTCAACTCTGCTTAGGAAACTAAAAAGAACAGTAGATCCTCTTCAGTCCAATACACTGTACTTGCTGGGAACAGACGCGAGTGCTATTTGCACTGTGTAGGGCAATTGGAGCACAATAGTGTCTCGTCTTACCAGAAAACAACTCATGCTCATAGGACAAAAAACTGCATTTGACTCAACTACATTTAGGACTGGGAAACAAACTCTAGCTCGCCTTACAAGAAACACACTCTGCTTTTGAGAAAAGAACACTCTTCTAATCTACTGTGTTTCCCATAGGGCCTGAACAATGAGCTTGCTCAGAACAAAAGAACTGTGCTTCCTTCACACACGGGGCATATCTAGTTCAACTCTGCTTAGGAAACTGAGAAGAACAGTAGCTCCTCTTCAGTCCAATACACTGTACTTGCTAGGAACAGACGGGACTGCTATTTGCACTGAGTATGGCAATGGGAGCGCAATAGTGACTTTCCTTACCAGAAAACAACTCTTGCTCGTAGGACTAGAAACTGCATGTGATTCAACTCCATTTAGGACTGGGAAACAAACGCTAGCTCGCCTTACACGAAACACAGTCTGCTTTTGAGAAAAGAGCACTCTTCTACTCTACTGTTTTTCCTATGGGGTCCAAACAGTGAGCTTGCTCAGAACAAAAAAAATTGTGCTTCCTATACACACGGCCATATCTAGTTCAAGTCTGCTTAGGAACCTGACAAGAACAGTAGATCCTCTTCAGTCCAATACACTGTACTTGCTGGCAACAGACGCCAGTGCTATTTGTCCTGTGTATGGCAAGGCAGCACAATAGTGACTTTCCTTACGAGAAAACAACTCTTGCTCATAGTACCAGAAACTGCATGGGATTAAACTCCATTTAGGACTGAGAAAAAAACACTAGCTCGCCTTACAAGAAACACACTCTGCTTTAGAGAAAGGAGCACTCATCTAGTCTACTGTGTTTCCTATGGGGTCCAAACAGTGAGCTTGCTCAGAACAAAAGAACTGTGCTTCCTACACACACGGACCATATGTAGTTCAACTCTGCTTAGGAACCTGACAAGAAGAGTAGCTCCTCTTCAGTCCAACACTGTACTTGCTGGGAACAGACGCGAGTGCTATTTGCACTGTGTATGGCAATGGGAGCGCAATAGTGACTTTCCTTACCAGAAAACAACTCTTGCTGGTAGGACTAGAAACTGCATGTGATTCAACTCCATTTAGGACTGGGAAACAAACGCTAGCTCGCCTTAAAAGAAACACAGTCTGCTTTTGAGAAAAGAGCACTCTTCTACTCTACTGTTTTTCCTATGGGGTCCAAACAGTGAGCTTGCTCAGAACCAAAGAAAATTGTGCTTCCTATACACACGGCCATATCTAGTTCAAGTCTGCTTAGGAACCTGACAAGAACAGTAGATCCTCTTCAGTCCAATACACTGTACTTGCTGGCAACAGACGCCAGTGCTATTTGTCCTGTGTATGGCAAGGCAGCACAATAGTGACTTTCCTTACCAGAAAACAACTCTTGCTCATAGTACCAAAAACTGCATGGGATTAAACTCCATTTAGGACTGAGAAAAAAACACTAGCTCGCCTTACAAGAAACACACTCTGCTTTAGAGAAAGGAGCACTCATCTAGTCTACTGTGTTTCCTATGGGGTCCAAACAGTGAGCTTGCTCAGAACAAAAGAACTGTGCTTCCTACACACACGGACCATATGTAGTTCAACTCTGCTTAGGAACCTGAGAAGAACAGTAGCTCCTCTTCAGTCCAACACTGTACTTGCTGGGAACAGAAGCGAGTGCTATTTGCACTGTGTATGGCAATTGGAGCACAATAGTGACTTTCCTTACCAGAAAACAACTCTTGTTCGTAGGACCAGAAACTGCATGTGATTCAACTCCATTTAGGACTAGGAAACAAACGCTAGCTTTCCCTACAAGAAACACACTCTGCTTTAGAGAAAAGAGCACTCTTCTACTCTACTGTGTTTCCCATAGGGCTAGAACAATGAGCATGCTCAGAACAAAAGAACTGTGCTTCCTAAACACACGGGGCATATATAGTTCAACTCTGCTTATGAAACTGAGAAGAACAGTAGCTCCTATTCAGTCCAATACAGTGTACATGCTAGGAACAGACGGGAGTGGTATTTGCACTGTGTATGGCAATGGGAGCGCAATAGTGACTTTCCTTACCAGAAAACAACTCTTGCTCGTAGGACCAGAATGTGCATGTGATTCAACTCCATTTAGGACTGGGAAAAACAAATGCTACCTCGCCTTACATGAAACACACTCTTCTTTTGAGAAAAGAGCACTCTTCTACTCTACTGTGTTTCCTATGGGGTCCAAACAGTGAGCTTGCTCAGAACAAAAGAACTGTGCTTCATACACACATGGGCCATATCTAATTCAACTCTGCTTAGGAAACTAAAAAGAACAGTAGATCCTCTTCAGTCCAATACACTGTACTTGCTGGGAACAGACGCGAGTGCTATTTGCACTGTGTAGGGCAATTGGAGCACAATAGTGTCTCGTCTTACCAGAAAACAACTCATGCTCATAGGACAAAAAACTGCATTTGACTCAACTACATTTAGGACTGGGAAACAAACTCTAGCTCGCCTTACAAGAAACACACTCTGCTTTTGAGAAAAGAACACTCTTCTAATCTACTGTGTTTCCCATAGGGCCTGAACAATGAGCTTGCTCAGAACAAAAGAACTGTGCTTCCTTCACACACGGGGCATATCTAGTTCAACTCTGCTTAGGAAACTGAGAAGAACAGTAGCTCCTCTTCAGTCCAATACACTGTACTTGCTAGGAACAGACGGGACTGCTATTTGCACTGAGTATGGCAATGGGAGCACAATAGTGACTTTCCTTACCAGAAAACAACTCTTGCTCGTAGGACTAGAAACTGCATGTGATTCAACTCCATTTAGGACTGGGAAACAAACGCTAGCTCGCCTTACAAGAAACACAGTCTGCTTTTGAGAAAAGAGCACTCTTCTACTCTACTGTTTTTCCTATGGGGTCCAAACAGTGAGCTTGCTCAGAACAAAAAAAATTGTGCTTCCTATACACACGGCCATATCTAGTTCAAGTCTGCTTAGGAACCTGACAAGAACAGTAGATCCTCTTCAGTCCAATACACTGTACTTGCTGGCAACAGACGCCAGTGCTATTTGTCCTGTGTATGGCAAGGCAGCACAATAGTGACTTTCCTTACGAGAAAACAACTCTTGCTCATAGTACCAGAAACTGCATGGGATTAAACTCCATTTAGGACTGAGAAAAAAACACTAGCTCGCCTTACAAGAAACACACTCTGCTTTAGAGAAAGGAGCACTCATCTAGTCTACTGTGTTTCCTATGGGGTCCAAACAGTGAGCTTGCTCAGAACAAAAGAACTGTGCTTCCTACACACACGGACCATATGTAGTTCAACTCTGCTTAGGAACCTGACAAGAAGAGTAGCTCCTCTTCAGTCCAACACTGTACTTGCTGGGAACAGACGCGAGTGCTATTTGCACTGTGTATGGCAATGGGAGCGCAATAGTGACTTTCCTTACCAGAAAACAACTCTTGCTGGTAGGACTAGAAACTGCATGTGATTCAACTCCATTTAGGACTGGGAAACAAACGCTAGCTCGCCTTAAAAGAAACACAGTCTGCTTTTGAGAAAAGAGCACTCTTCTACTCTACTGTTTTTCCTATGGGGTCCAAACAGTGAGCTTGCTCAGAACAAAAAAAAATTGTGCTTCCTATACACACGGCCATATCTAGTTCAAGTCTGCTTAGGAACCTGACAAGAACAGTAGATCCTCTTCAGTCCAATACACTGTACTTGCTGGCAACAGACGCCAGTGCTATTTGTCCTGTGTATGGCAAGGCAGCACAATAGTGACTTTCCTTACCAGAAAACAACTCTTGCTCATAGTACCAAAAACTGCATGGGATTAAACTCCATTTAGGACTGAGAAAAAAACACTAGCTCGCCTTACAAGAAACACACTCTGCTTTAGAGAAAGGAGCACTCATCTAGTCTACTGTGTTTCCTATGGGGTCCAAACAGTGAGCTTGCTCAGAACAAAAGAACTGTGCTTCCTACACACACGGACCATATGTAGTTCAACTCTGCTTAGGAACCTGAGAAGAACAGTAGCTCCTCTTCAGTCCAACACTGTACTTGCTGGGAACAGAAGCGAGTGCTATTTGCACTGTGTATGGCAATTGGAGCACAATAGTGACTTTCCTTACCAGAAAACAACTCTTGTTCGTCGGACCAGAAACTGCATGTGATTCAACTCCATTTAGGACTAGGAAACAAACGCTAGCTTTCCCTACAAGAAACACACTCTGCTTTAGAGAAAAGAGCACTCTTCTACTCTACTGTGTTTCCTAAAGGGCCAGAACAGTGAGCTTGCTCAGAACATAAGAACTGAGCTTCCAACACACACGGGCCATATCTAGTTCAACTCTGCTTAGGAAACTGACAAGAACAGTAGCTCCTCTGCAGTCTGATACACTGTACTTGTTGGGAACAGACGCCAGTGCTATTTGCAATGTGTATGGCAATGGGAGTACAATAGTGACTTTCCTTACCAGAAAACAACTCTTGCTCATAAGACCAGAAACTGCATGTGATTCAACTCCATTTAGGACTGGGAAACAAACGCTACCTCGCCTTACATGAAACACTCTCTGCTTTTGAGAAAAGAGCACTCTTCTACTCTACTGTGTTTCCCATTGGGTCCGAACAGTGAGCTTGCTCAGAACAAAAGAACTGTGCTTCCTACACACGGGCCATATCTAGTTCAACTCTGCTTAGGAACCTGACAAGAACAGTAGATCCCCTTTAGTCCAATACACTGTACTTGCTGGGAACAGACGCCAGTGCTATTTGTCCTGTGTGTGGCAAAGGCAGCGCAATTGTGACTATTCTTACCAGAAAACAACTCTTGCTCGTAGGACCAGAAACTGCATGTGATTCAACTCCATTTAGGACTGGGAAACAAACGCTAGCTCGCCTTACAAGAAACACACTCTGCTTTAGAGAAAAGAGCACTCTTCTACTCTACTGTGTTTCCTATAGGGCCAGAACGGTGAGCTTGCTCAGAACAAAAGAACTGTGCTTCCTACACACATGGGCCATATCTAGTTCACCTCTGCTTAGGAAACTGAAAAAAACAGTAGATCCTATTCAGTCCAATACACTGTACTTGCTGGGAACAGATGCGAGTGCTATTTGCACTGTGTATGGCAATGGGAGCACAATTATGACTCGTCTTACCAGAAAACAACTCTTGCTCGTAGGAAAAAAACTGCATGTGACTCAACTCCATTTTGGACTGGGAAACAAACTCTAGCTCGCCTTACAAGAAACACACTCTGCTTTTCAGAAAAGAACACTCTTCTACTCTACTGTGTTTTCCATAGGGCCAGAACGGTGAGCTTGCTCAGAACATAAGAACTGAGCTTCCTACACACACGGGCCATATCTAGTTCAACTCTGCTTAGGAAACTGACAAGAACAGTAGCTCCTCTTCAGTCCTATACACTGTACTTGCTGGCAACAGACGCCAGTGCTATTTGCACTGTGTAGGGCAATGGGAGTTCAATAGTGACTTTCCTTACCAGAAAACAACTCTTGCTCATAGGACCAGAAACTGCATGTGATTCAACTCCATTTAGGACTGGGAAACAAACGCTAGCTCGCCTTACATGAAACACACTCTGCTTTTGAGAAAAGAGCACTCTTCTACTCTACTCTGTTTCCTATGGGGTCCGAACAGTGTGCTTGCTCAGAACAAAAGAACTGTGCTTCCTACACACATGGGCCATATAGTTCACCTCTGCTTAGGAAACTGAAAAGAACAGTAGATCCTATTCAGTCCAATACACTGTACTTGCTGGGAACAGACTCGAGTGCTATTTGCACTGTGTATGGCAATGGGAGCGCAATAGTGACTTTCCTTACCAGAAAACAATTCTTGCTCGTAGGACCAGAAACTGCATGTGATTCAACTCCATTTAGGAATGGGAAACAAACGCTAGCTCGCCTTACAAGAAACACAGTCTGCTTTTGAGAAAAGAGCACTCTTCTACTCTACTGTGTTTCCTATGGGTTCCAAACAGTGAGCTTGCTCAGAACAAAAAAAATTGTGCTTCCTATACACACGACCATATCTAGTTCAAGTCTGTTTAGGAACCTGACAAGAACAGTAGATCCTCTTCAGTCCAATACACTGTACTTGCTGGCAACAGACACCAGTGCTATTTGTCCTGTTTATGGCAATGGCAGCGCAATAGTGACTTTCCTTACCAGAAAACAACTCTTGCTCATAGTACCAGAAACTTCACGGGATTCAACTCCATTTAGGACTGGGAAACAAACGCTAGCTCGCCTTACAAGAAACACACTCTGCTTTAGAGAAAGGAGCACTCTTCTAGTCTACTGTGTTTCCTATGGGGTCCAAACAGTGAGCTTGCTCAGAACAAAAGAACTGTGCTTCCTACACACACGGACCATATGTAGTTCAACTCTGCTTAGAAACCTGACAAGAACAGTAGCTCCTCTTCAGTCCAACACTGTATTTGCTGGGAACAGACGCGAGTGATATTTGCACTGTGTATGGCAATGGCAGCGCAATAGTGACTTTCCTAACCAGAAAACAACTCTTGTTCGTAGGACCAGAAACTGCATGTGATTCAACTCCATTTAGGACTAGGAAACAAACGCTAGATTGCCCTACAAGAAACACACTCTGCTTTAGAGAAAAGAGCACTCTTCTACTCTACTGTGTTTCCTAAAGGGCCAGAACAGTGAGCTTGCTCAGAGCATAAGAACTGAGCTTCCTACACACACGGGCCATATCTAGTTCAACTCTGCTTAGGAAACTGACAAGAACAGTAGCTCCTCTTCAATCCGATACACTGTACTTGCTGGGATCAGACGCGAGTGCTATTTGCACTGTGTATGGCAATGGGAGCGCAATAGTGACTTTCCTTACCAGAAAACATCTCTTGCTCGTAGGACCAGAAACTGCATGTGATTCAACTCCTTTAAGGAGTGGGAAAAAAACGCAAGCTTATCTTACAAGAAACACACTCTGCTTTTGAGAAAAGAGCACTCTTCTACTCTACTGTGTTTCCTATAGGGCCAGAACAGTGAGCTTGCTCAGAACATAATAACTGTTCTTCCTACACACACGGGCCATATCTAGTTCAACTCTGCTTAGGAACCTGACAAGAAGAGTAGATCCCCTTTAGTCCAATACACTGTGCTTGCTGGGAACAGACGCCAGTGCTATTTGTCCTGTGTATGGCAATGGCAGCGCAATAGTGACTATTCTTACCATAAAACAACTCTTGCTCCTAGGACCAGAAACTGCATGTTTCAACTCCATTTAGGACTGGGAAACAAACGCTAGCTCGCCTTACGAGAAACACACTCTGCTTTAGAGAAAAGAGAACTCTTCTACTCTACTGTGTTTTCTATAGGGCCAGAACAGTGAGCTTGCTCAGAACAAAAGAACTGTGCTTCCTACACACGGGCCATATCTAGTTAAACTCTGCTTAGGAAACTGACAAGAACAGTAGCTCCTCTTCAGTCCAATACACTGTACTTGCTGGCAACAGACGCGAGAGCTATTTGCACTGTATATGGCAATGGGAGCACAATAGGGACTTTCCTTACCAGAAAACAATTCTTGATCGTAGGACCAGAAAGTGCATGTGTTTCAACTCCATTTAGGACGTGGAAACAAATGCTAGCTCGCCTTACATGAAACACACTCTGCTTTTGAGAAAAGAGCACTCTTCTACTCTACTGTCTTTCCTATGGGGTCCAAACAGTGAGCTTGCTCAGAACAAAAGAACTGTGCTTCCTACACACATGGGCCATATCTCATTCAACTCTGCTTAGGAAACTGAAAAAAACAGTAGATCCTCTTCAGTCCAACACTGTACTTGCTGGGAACAGACGCGAGTGCTATTTGCACTGTGTATGGCAATGGGAGCGCAATAGTGACTTTCCTTACCAGAAAACAACTCTTGCTGGTAGGACTAGAAACTGCATGTGATTCAACTCCATTTAGGACTGGGAAACAAACGCTAGCTCGCCTTAAAAGAAACACAGTCTGCTTTTGAGAAAAGAGCACTCTTCTACTCTACTGTTTTTCCTATGGGGTCCAAACAGTGAGCTTGCTCAGAACAAAAAAAAATTGTGCTTCCTATACACACGGCCATATCTAGTTCAAGTCTGCTTAGGAACCTGACAAGAACAGTAGATCCTCTTCAGTCCAATACACTGTACTTGCTGGCAACAGACGCCAGTGCTATTTGTCCTGTGTATGGCAAGGCAGCACAATAGTGACTTTCCTTACCAGAAAACAACTCTTGCTCATAGTACCAAAAACTGCATGGGATTAAACTCCATTTAGGACTGAGAAAAAAACACTAGCTCGCCTTACAAGAAACACACTCTGCTTTAGAGAAAGGAGCACTCATCTAGTCTACTGTGTTTCCTACGGGGTCCAAACAGTGAGCTTGCTCAGAACAAAAGAACTGTGCTTCCTACACACACGGACCATATGTAGTTCAACTCTGCTTAGGAACCTGAGAAGAACAGTAGCTCCTCTTCAGTCCAACACTGTACTTGCTGGGAACAGAAGCGAGTGCTATTTGCACTGTGTATGGCAATTGGAGCACAATAGTGACTTTCCTTACCAGAAAACAACTCTTGTTCGTAGGACCAGAAACTGCATGTGATTCAACTCCATTTAGGGCTAGGAAACAAACGCTAGCTTTCCCTACAAGAAACACACTCTGCTTTAGAGAAAAGAGCACTCTTCTACTCTACTGTGTTTCCTAAAGGGCCAGAACAGTGAGCTTGCTCAGAACATAAGAACTGAGCTTCCAACACACATGGGCCATATCTAGTTCAACTCTGCTTAGGAAACTGACAAGAACAGTAGCTCCTCTGCAGTCTGATACACTGTACTTGTTGGGAACAGACGCCAGTGCTATTTGCAATGTGTATGGCAAAGGGAGTACAATAGTGACTTTCCTTACCAGAAAACAACTCTTGCTCATAAGACCAGAAACTGCATGTGATTCAACTCCATTTAGGACTGGGAAACAAACGCTACCTCGCCTTACATGAAACACTCTCTGCTTTTGAGAAAAGAGCACTCTTCTACTCTACTGTGTTTCCCATTGGGTCCGAACAGTGAGCTTGCTCAGAACAAAAGAACTGTGCTTCCTACACACGGGCCATATCTAGTTCAACTCTGCTTAGGAACCTGACAAGAACAGTAGATCCCCTTTAGTCCAATACACTGTACTTGCTGGGAACAGACGCCAGTGCTATTTGTCCTGTGTGTGGCAAAGGCAGCGCAATAGTGACTATTCTTACCAGAAAACAACTCTTGCTCGTAGGACCAGAAACTGCATGTGATTCAACTCCATTTAGGACTGGGAAACAAACGCTAGCTCGCCTTACAAGAAACACACTCTGCTTTAGAGAAAAGAGCACTCTTCTACTCTACTGTGTTTCCTATAGGGCCAGAACGGTGAGCTTGCTCAGAACAAAAGAACTGTGCTTCCTACACACATGGGCCATATCTAGTTCACCTCTGCTTAGGAACCTGACAAGAACAGTAGCTCCCCTTCAGTCCAACACTGTACTTGCTGGGAACAGACGCGAGTGCTATTTGCATTGTGAATGGCAATGGGAGTGCAATAGTGACTTTCTTTACCAGAAAACAACTCTTGTTTGGAGAACCAGAAACTGCATGTGATTCAATTGCATTTAGGACTAGGAAACAAACACTAGCTTGCCTTACAAGAAACACACTCTGCTTTTGAGAAAAGAGCACTCTTCTACTCTACTCTGTTTCCTATGGGGTCCGAACAGTGTGCTTGCTCAGAACAAAAGAACTGTGCTTCCTACACACATGGGCCATATAGTTCACCTCTGCTTAGGAAACTGAAAAGAACAGTAGATCCTATTCAGTCCAATACACTGTACTTGCTGGGAACAGACTCGAGTGCTATTTGCACTGTGTATGGCAATGGGAGCGCAATAGTGACTTTCCTTACCAGAAAACAATTCTTGCTCGTAGGACCAGAAACTGCATGTGATTCAACTCCATTTAGGAATGGGAAACAAACGCTAGCTCGCCTTACAAGAAACACAGTCTGCTTTTGAGAAAAGAGCACTCTTCTACTCTACTGTGTTTCCTATGGGGTCCAAACAGAGAGCTTGCTCAGAACAAAAAAAATTGTGCTTCCTATACACACGGCCATATCTAGTTCAAGTCTGTTTAGGAACCTGACAAGAACAGTAGATCCTCTTCAGTCCAATACACTGTACTTGCTGGCAACAGACGCCAGTGCTATTTGTCCTGTTTATGGCAATGGCAGCGCAATAGTGACTTTCCTTACCAGAAAACAACTCTTGCTCATAGTACCAGAAACTTCACGGGATTCAACTCCATTTAGGACTGGGAAACAAACGCTAGCTCGCCTTACAAGAAACACACTCTGCTTTAGAGAAAGGAGCACTCTTCTAGTCTACTGTGTTTCCTATGGGGTCCAAACAGTGAGCTTGCTCAGAACAAAAGAACTGTGCTTCCTACACACACGGACCATATGTAGTTCAACTCTGCTTAGAAACCTGACAAGAACAGTAGCTCCTCTTCAGTCCAACACTGTATTTGCTGGGAACAGACGCGAGTGATATTTGCACTGTGTATGGCAATGGCAGCGCAATAGTGACTTTCCTAACCAGAAAACAACTCTTGTTCGTAGGACCAGAAACTGCATGTGATTCAACTCCATTTAGGACTAGGAAACAAACGCTAGATTGCCCTACAAGAAACACACTCTGCTTTAGAGAAAAGAGCACTCTTCTACTCTACTGTGTTTCCTAAAGGGCCAGAACAGTGAGCTTGCTCAGAACATAAGAACTGAGCTTCCTACACACACGGGCCATATCTAGTTCAACTCTGCTTAGGAAACTGACAAGAACAGTAGCTCCTCTTCAGTCCGATACACTGTACTTGCTGGGAACAGACGCGAGTGCTATTTGCACTGTATATGGCAATAGGAGTGCAATAGGGACTTTCCTTACCAGAAAACAACTCTTGCTCCTAGTACATAAAACTGCATGGGATTCAACTCCATTTAGGATTGGGAAACAAATGCTAGCTCCCCTTACAAGAAACACACTCTGCTTTAGAGAAAGGAGCACTCTTCTAGTCTACTGTGTTTCCTATGGGGTCCAAACAGTGAGCTTGCTCAGAACAAAAGAACTGTGCTTCCTACACACACGGACCATATGTAGTTCAACTCTGATTAGGAAACTGACAAGAAGAGTAGCTCCTCTTCAGTCCAACACTGTACTTGCTGGGAACAGACGCGAGTGCTATTTGCACTGTGTATGGCAATGGGAGCACAATAGTGACTCGTCTTACCAGAAAACAACTCTTGCTCATAGGACAAAAAACTGCATGTGACTCAACTCCATTTAGGACTGGGAAACAAACTCTAGCTCGCCTTACAAGAAACACACTCTGCTTTTGAGAAAAGAGCACTCTTCTACTCTACTGTGTTTTCCATAGGGCCAGAACGGTGAGCATGCTCAGAACAAAAAAACTGTGCTTCCTACACACACGGGCCATATCTAGTTCAACTCTGCTTAGGAACCTGACAAGAACAGGAGCTCCTCTTCAGTCCGATACACTGTACTTGCTAGGAACAGACGAGAGTGCTATTTGCACTGAGTATGGCAATGGGAGCGCAACAGTGACTTTCCTTACCAGAAAACAGCTCTTGCTCGTAGGATCAGAAACTGCATGTGATTCAACTCCATTTAGGACTGGGAAACAAACGCTAGCTCGCCTTACAAGAAACACACTCTGCTTTTGACAAAAGAGCACTCTTCTACTCTACTGTGTTTCCTATGGGGTCCAAACAGGGAGCTTGCTCTGAACAAAAAAAAATTGTGCTCCCTATACACACGGCCATATCTAGTTCAAGTCTGCTTAGGAACCTGACAAGAACAGTAGATCCTCTTCAGTCCAATACACTGTACTTGCTGGGATCAGACGCGAGTGCTATTTGTCCTGTGTATGGCAATGGCCGCGCAATAGTGACTTTCCTTACCAGAAACCAACTCTTGCTCATAGTACCAGAAACTTTATGGGATTCAACTCCATTTAGGACTGGGAAACAAACGCTAGCTCGCCTTACAAGAAACACACTCTGCTTTAGAGAAAGGAGCACTCTTCTAGTCTACTGTGTTTCCTATAGGGCCAGAACAGTGAGCTTGCTCAGAACATAATAACTGTTCTTCCTACACACACGGGCCATATCTAGTTCAACTCTGCTTAGGAACCTGACAAGAACAGTAGATCCCGTTTAGTCCAATACACTGTACTTGCTGGGAACAGACGCCAGTGCTATTTGTCCTGTGTATGGCAATGGCAGCGCAATAGTGACTATTCTTACCATAAAACAACTCTTGCTCCTAGGACCAGAACCTGCATGTGTTTCAACTCCATTTAGGACTGGGAAACAAACGCTAGCTCGCCTTACGAGAAACACACTCTGCTTTAGAGAAAAGAGCACTCTTCTACTCTACTGTGTTTTCTATAGGGCCAGAACAGTGAGCTTGCTCAGAATAAAAGAACTGTGCTTCCTACACACGGGCCATATCTAGTTAAACTCTGCTTAGGAAACTGACAAGAACAGTAGCTCCTCTTCAGTCCAATACACTGTACTTGCTGGCAACAGACGCGAGAGCTATTTGCACTGTATATGGCAATGGGAGCACAATAGGGACTTTCCTTACCAGAAAACAATTCTTGATCGTACGACCAGAAAGTGCATGTGTTTCCACTCCATTTAGGACCTGGAAACAAATGCTAGCTCGCCTTACATGAAACACACTCTGCTTTTGAGAAAAGAGCACCCTTCTACTCTACTGTGTTTCCTATGGGGTCCAAACAGTGAGCTTGCTCAGAACAAAAGAACTGTGCTTCCTACACACATGGGCCATATCTCATTCAACTCTGCTTAGGAAACTGAAAAAAACAGTAGATCCTCTTCAGTCCAATACACTGTACTTGCTGGGAACAGACGCGAGTGCTATTTGTACTGTGTAGGGCAATTGGAGCACAATAGTGACTCGTCATACCAGAAAAAAACACTTGCTCATAGGACAAAAAACTGCATGTGACTCAACTACCTTTAGGACTGGGAAACAAACTCTAGCTCTCCTTACAAGAAACACACTCTGCTTTTGAGAAAAGAACACTCGTCTACTCTACTGTTTTTCCTATGGGGTCCAAACAGTGAGCTTGCTCAGAACAAAAAAAATTGTGCTTCCTATACACACGGCCATATCTAGTTCAAGTCTGCTTAGGAACCTGACAAGAACAGTAGATTCTCTTCAGTCCAATACACTGTACTTGCTGGCAACAGACGCCAGTGCTATTTGTCCTGTGTATGGCAAGGCAGCACAATAGTGACTTTCCTTACGAGAAAACAACTCTTGCTCATAGTACCAGAAACTGCATGGGATTAAACTCCATTTAGGACTGAGAAAAAAACACTAGCTCGCCTTACAAGAAACACACTCTGCTTTAGAGAAAGGAGCACTCATCTAGTCTACTGTGTTTCCTATGGGGTCCAAACAGTGAGCTTGCTCAGAACAAAAGAACTGTGCTTCCTACACACACGGACCATATGTAGTTCAACTCTGCTTAGGAACCTGACAAGAAGAGTAGCTCCTCTTCAGTCCAATACTGTACTTGCTGGGAACAGACGCGAGTGCTATTTGCACTGTGTATGGCAATGGGAGCGCAATAGTGACTTTCCTTACCAGAAAACAACTCTTGCTCGTAGGACTAGAAACTGCATGTGATTCAACTCCATTTAGGACTGGGAAACAAATGCTAGCTCGCCTTAAAAGAAACACAGTTTGCTTTTGAGAAAAGAGCACTCTTCTACTCTACTGTGTTTCCTATGGGGTCCAAACAGTGAGCTTGCTCAGAACAAAAAAAATTGTGCTTCCTATACACACGGCCATATCTAGTTCAAGTCTGCTTAGGAACCTGACAAGAACAGTAGATCCTCTTCAGTCCAATACACTGTACTTGCTGGCAACAGACGCCAGTGCTATTTGTCCTGTGTATGGCAAGGCAGCACAATAGTGAGTTTCCTTATCAGAAAACAACTCTTGCTCATAGTACCAGAAAATGCATGGGATTAAACTCCATTTAGGACTGAGAAAAAAACACTAGCTCGCCTTAAAAGAAACACACTCGGCTTTAGAGAAAGGAGCACTCATCTAGTCTACTGTGTTTCCTATGGGGTCCAAACAGTGAGCTTGCTCAAAACAAAAGAACTGTGCTTCCTACACACACGGACCATATGTAGTTCAACTCTGCTTAGGAACCTGACAAGAAGAGTAGCTCCTCTTCAGTCCAACACTGTACTTGCTGGGAACAGACGCGAGTGATATTTGCACTGTGTATGGCAATGGGAGAGCAATAGTGACTTTCCTTACCAGAAAACAACTCTTGTTCGTAAGACCAGAAACTGCATGTGATTCAACTCCATTTAGGACTGGGAAACAAATGCTAGCTCGCCTTACAAGAAACACAGTCTGCTTTTGAGAAAAGAGCACTCTTCAACTCCACTGTGTTTCTTAAGGGGTCCAAAAAGTGAGCTTGCTCAGAACAAAAAAAATTGTGCTTCCTATACACACGGCCATATCTAATTCAAGTCTGCTTAGGAACCTGACAAGAACAGTAGATCCTCTTCAGTCCAATACACTGTACTTGCTGGCAACAGACGCCAGTGTTATTTGTCCTGTTTATGGCAATGGCAGCGCAATAGTGACTTTCCTTACCAGAAAACAACTCTTGCTCCTAGTACCAGAAACTTCATGTGATTCAACTCCTTTTAGGACTGGGAAATAAACGCTAGCTAGCCTTACAAGAAACACACTCTGCTTTAGAGAAAGGAGCACTCTTCTAGTCTACTGTGTTTCCTATGGGGTCCAAACAGTGAGCTTGCTCAGAACAAAAAAACTGTGCTTCCTACACACACGGACCATATGTAGTTCAACTCTGCTTAGAAACCTGACAAGAAGAGTAGCTCCTCTTCAGTCCAACACTGTACTTGCTGGGAACAGACGCGAGTGCTATTTGCACTGTGTATGGCAATGGGAGCGCAATAGTGACTTTCCTAACCAGAAAACAACTCTTGTTCGTAGGACCAGAAACTGCATGTGATTCAACTCCATTTAGGACTAAGAAACAAACGCTAGATTGCCCTACAAGAAACACACTCTGCTTTAGAGAAAAGAGCACTCTTCTACTCTACTGTGTTTCCTAAAGGGCCAGAACAGTGAGCTTGCTCAGAACATAAGAACTGAGCTTCCTACACACACGGGCCATATCTAGTTCAACTCTGCTTAGGAAACTGACAAGAACAGTAGCTATTCTTCTATCCGATACATTGTACTTGCTGGGATCAGACGCGAGTCTATTTGCACTGTGTATGGCAATGGGAGCGCAATAGTGACTTTCCTTACCAGAAAACATCTCTTGCTCGTAGGACCAGAAACTGCATGTGATTCAACTCCATTTAGGACTGGGAAAAAAACGCGAGCTTTCCTTACAAGAAACACACTCTGCTTTTGAGAAAGGAGAACTCTTCTACTCTACTGTGTTTACTATAGGGCCAGAACAGTGAGCTTGCTCAGAACATAATAACTGATCTTCCTACACACACAGGCCATATCTAGTTCAACTCTGCTTAGGAACCTGACAAGAACAGTAGATCCCCTTTAGTCCAATACACTGTACTTGCTGGGAACAGACGCCAGTGCTATTTGTCCTGTGTATGGCAAAGGCAGCGCAACAGTGACTATTCTTACCATAAAACAACTCTTGCTCGTAGGACCAGAAACTGCATGTGTTTCAACTCCATTTAGGACTGGGAAACAAATGCTAGCTCACCTTACGAGAAACACACTCTGCTTTAGAGAAAAGAGCACTCTTCTACTCTACTGTGTTTCCCATAGGGCCAGAACAGTGAGCTTGCTCAGAACAAAAGAACTGTGCTTCCTACACACACGGGGCATATCTAGTTCAACTCTGCTTAGGAAACTGAAAGAACAGTAGCTCCTTTCAGTCCGATACACTGTACTTGCTGGGATCAGACCCAAGTGCTATTTGCACTGTGTATGGCAATGGGAGCGCAATAGTGACTTTCCTTAACAGAAAACAGCTCTTCCTCGTAGGACCAGAAACTGCATGTGATTCAACTCCATTTAGGACTGGGAAACAAACTCTAGCCCGCCTTACAAGAAACACACTCCGCTTTTGAGAAAAGAACACTCTTCTACTCTACTGTGTTTCCCATAGGGCCAGTACAGTGAGCTTGCTCAGAACAAAAGAACTGTGCTTCCTACACACACGGGCCATACCTAGTTCAACTCTGCTTAGGAAACTGAGAAGAACAGTAGCTCCTCTTCAGTCCAATACACTATACTTGCTAGGAACAGACGGGAGTGCTATTTGCACTGTGTATGGCAATGGGAGCGCAATAGTGACTTTCCTTACCAGAAAACAACTCTTGCTCATAGGACCAGAAACTGCATGTGTTTCACCTCCATTTAGGACTGGGAAACAAACGCTTGCTTGCCTTACAAGATACACACTCTGCTTTAGAGAAAAGAGCATTCTTCTACTCTACTGTGTTTCCTATAGGGCCAGAACAGTGAGCTTGCTCAGAACAAAAGAACTGTGCTTCCTACACACGGGCCATATCTAGTTCACCTCTGCTTAGGAAACTGACAAGAACAGTAGCTCCTCTTCAGTCCGATACACTGTACTTGCTGGGAACAGACGCGAGTGCTATTTGCACTGTATATGGCAATAGGAGTGCAATAGGGACTTTCCTTACCAGAAAACAACTCTTGCTCCTAGTACATAAAACTGCATGGGATTCAACTCCATTTAGGATTGGGAAACAAATGCTAGCTCGCCTTATAAGAAACACACTCTGCTTTTGAGAAAAGAGCACTCTTCTACTCTACTGTTTTTCCTATGGGGTCCAAACAGTGAGCATGCTCAGAACAAAAAAAATTGTGCTTCCTACACACACGGCCATATCTAGTTCAAGTCTGCTTAGAAACCTGACAAGAACAGTAGATCCTCTTCAGTCCAATACACTGTACTTGCTGGCAACAGACGCCAGTGCTATTTGTCCTGTGTATGGCAATGGCATCGCAATAGTGACTTTCCTTACCAGAAACCAACTCTTGCTCATAGGACCAGAAACGGCATGATATTCTACTCCATTTAGGACTGGGAAACAAACGCTAGCTTGCCTTACAAGAAACACACTCTGCTTTAGAGAAAGGAGCACTATTCTACTCTACTGTGTTTCCTATGGGGTCCAAACAGTGAGCTTGCTCAGAACAAAAGAACTGTGCTTCCTATACACACGGACTATATGTAGTTCAACTCTGCTTAGGAACCTGACAAGAACAGTAGCTCCTCTTCAGTCCAACACTGTACTTGCGGGGAACAGACGTGAGTGCTATTTGCACTGTGTATGGCAATGGGCGCACAATAGTGACTTTCCTTACCAGAAAACAACTCTTGTGCGTAGGACCAGAAACTGCCTGTGATTCAAATCCATTTAGGACTAGGAAACAAACGCTAGCTTGCCCTACAAGAAACACACTCTGCTTTAGAGAAAAGAACACTCTTCTACTCTACTGTGTTTCCTATAGGGCCAGAACAGTGAGCTTGCTCAGAACATAAGAACTGAGCTTCCTACGCACACGGGCCATATCTAGTTCAACTCTTTTTAGGAAACTGACAAGAACAGTAGCTCCTCTTCAGTCCGATACACTGTACTTTCTGGGAACAGACGCCAGTGCTATTTGCACTGTGTATGTCAATGGGAGCGCAATAGTGACTTTCCTTACCAGAAAACAACTCTTGCTCATAGGACCAGTAACTGCATGTGATTCAACTCAATTTAAGACTGGGAAACAAATGCTACCTCGCCTTACATGAAACACACTCTGCTTTTGAGAAAAGAGCACTCTTCTACTCTACTTTGTTTCCTATGGGGTCCGAACAGTGAGCTTGCTCAGAACAAAAGAACTGTGCTTCCTACACACATGGGCAATATCTAGTTCACCTCTGTTTAAGAAACTGAAAAGAACAGTAGATCCTATTCAGTCCAATACACTGTACTTGCTGGGAACAGATGCGAGTGCTATTTGCACTGTGTATGGCAATGGGAGCACAATAGTGACTCACCTTACCAGAAAACAACTCTTGCTCGTAGGACCAGAAACTGCATGTGACTCAACTCCATTTAGGACTGAGAAACAAACGCTAGCTCGCCTTACAAGAAACACACTCTGCTTTAGAAAAAAGAGCACTCTTCTACAATACTGTGTTTCCTATGGGGTCCAAACAGTGAGCTTGCTCAGAACAAAAGAACTGTGCTTCCTACACACACGGACCATATGTAGTTCAACTCTGCTTAGGAACCTGACAAGAACAGTAGCTCCTCTTCAGTCCAACACTGTACTTGCTGGGAACAGACGCGAGTGCTATTTGCACTGTGTATGGCAAGGGGAGCACAATCGTGACTTTCCTTACCAGAAAACAACTCTTGTTCGTAGGACCAGAAACTGCATGTGATTCAACTCCATTTAGGACTAGGAAACAAACACTAGCTTGCCTTACAAGAAACACACTATGCTTTAGAGAAAAGAGCACTCTTCTACTCTACTGTGTTTCCTATACGGCCAGAACAGTGAGCTTGCTCAGAACAAAATAACTGTGCTTCCTACACACACGGATCATATCTAGTTCAACTCTGCTTAGGAACCTGACAAGAACAGTAGATCCCGTTTAGTCCAATACACTGTACTTGCTGGGAACAGACGCCAGTGCTATTTGTCCTGTGTATGGCAATGGCAGCGCAATAGTGACTATTCTTACCATAAAACAACTCTTGCTCGTAGGACCAGAAACTGCATGTGTTTCACCTCCATTTAGGACTGGGAAACAAACGCTAGCTCACCTTACGAGAAACACACTCTGCTTTAGAGAAAAGAGCACTCTTCTACTCTACTGTGTTTCCCATAGGGCCAGAACAGTGAGCTTGCTCAGAACAAAAGAACTGTGCTTCCTACACACAGGCCATATCTAGTTGAACTCTGCTTAGGAAACTGACAAGAACAGTAGCTCCTCTTCAGTCCAATACACTGTACTTGCTGGCAACAGACGCGAGTGCTATTTGCACTGAATATGGCAATGGGAGCGCAA
>NW_026737504.1:0-39000 GCF_949786415.1 Peromyscus eremicus | reverse complement strand
GTGTTTCTTGTAAGGCGAGCCAGCGTTTGTTTCCCAGTCCTATATGGAGTTGAATCACATGCAGTTTTTGGTCCTATGAGCAAGAGTTGTTTTCTGGTAAGGAAAGTCACTATTGCGCTCCCGTTGACATACACAGTGCAAATAGCACTCGCGTCTGTTTCCAGCAAGTACAGTGTATTGGACTGAAGAGGAGCTACTGTTCTTGTCAGTTTCCTAAGCAAAATTGAACTAGATATGGCCCGTGTGTTTATGAAGCACATTTCTTTTGTTCTGAGCAAGCTCACTGTTCTGGCCCTATAGGAAACACAGTAGAGTACAAGAGTGCTCTTTTCTCAAAAGCAGAGTGTGTTTCTTGTAAGGCGAGATAGCATTTGTTTCCCAGTCCTAAATGGAGTTGAATCACATGCAGTTTCTGGTCCTACGAGTAGAGTTATTTTTTGGTAAGAAGAGTCACTATTGCGCTCCCAATGCCATACTCAGTACAAATAGCACTTGCGTCTGTTCCAATCAAGTACAGTGTATTGGACTGAAGTAGAGCTACTGTTCTTGTCAGTTTCCTAAGCAGTGTTGAACTAGATATGGCCCGTGTGTATAGGAAGCACAGTTCATTTGTTCTGAGCAAGCTCACTGTTCGCACCCCATAGGAAACACAGTAGAGTAGAAGAGTGCTCTTTTCTCAAAAGCAGAGTGTGTTTCTTGTAAGGCGAGCTAGCGTTTGCTTCCCAGACCTAAATGGAGTTGAATCACATGCTGTTTCTGGTCCTATGATCAAGAGTTGTTTTCTGGTAAGAAGAGTCACTATTTCGCTCCCATTGTCATACACAGGGCAAATAGCACTCTCGTCTGTTCCCAGCATGTACCGTGTATTGGACTGAAGAGGATCTACTGTTCTTGTCAGTTTCCGATGCAGAGTTGAACTAGATATGGCCCCTTTGTGTAGGAAGCACATTTCTTTTTTTCTGAGCAAGCTTACTGTTCTGGCCCTATATGAAAAACAGTAGAGTAGAAGAGTGCTCTTTTCTCAAAAGCAGAGTGTGTTTCTTGTAAGGCAAGCTAGCGTTTGTTTCCCAGTCCTAAGTGGAGTTGAATCTCATGCAGTTTCTGGTCCTAAGAGCCAGAGTTGTTTTCTGGTAAGAAGGGTCACTATTGTGCTCCCATTGCTGTACACAGAACAAATAGCACTCGCATCTGCTCTTAGCAAGTACAGTGTATTGGACTGAAGAGGATCTACTGTTCTTGTCAGTTTCCTAAGCAGAGTTGAACTAGATATGGCCCCTTTGTGTAGGAAGCACATTTCTTTTTTTCTGAACAAGCTTACTGTTCTGGCCCTATATGAAAAACAGTAGAGTAGAAGAGTGCTCTTTTCTCAAAAGCAGAGTGTGTTTCTTCTAAGGCGAGCTATTGTGTGTTTCCCAGTCCTAAATGAGGTTGAATCACATGCAGTTTTTGGTCCTATGTGCAAGAGTTTTTTTCTGGTAAGGAAAATCACTATTGCGCTCCCATTGCCAAACACAGTGGAAACAAAACTCGCATCTGTTCCCAGCAAGTACAGTGTATTGGACTGAAAAGGAGCTACTGTTCTTGTCAGTTTCCTAAGCAGAATTGAACTGGATATGGCCATTTGTGTAGGAAGCACAGTTCTTTTGTTCTGAGCAAGCTCACTGTACTGGCCCTATAGGAAACACAGTAGAGTAGAAGAGTGCTCTTTTCTCAAAAGCAGAGTGTGTTTCTTGTAAGGCGAGCTAACGTTTCTTTCCCATTCCTAAATGGAGTTGAATCACATGCAGTTTTTGGTCCTCCGAGCAAGAGTTGTTTTCTGGTAAGAAGAGTCACTATTGTGCTCCCATTGTCATACACAGGGCAAATAGCACTGGCGTCTGTTCCCAGCATGTACAGTGTATTGGACTGAAGAGGAGCTACTGTTCTTGTCAGTTTCCGATGCAGACTGGAACTAGATATGGCCCGTGTGCGTAGGAAGCACAGTTCTTTTGTTCTGAGCAAGCTCACTGTTCTGGCCCTATAGGAAACAGAGAAGAGTAGAAGAGTACTCTTTTCTCAAAAGCATAGTGTGTTTCTTGTAAGGCGAGCTAACGTTTGTTTTTTAGTCCTAAATGGATTTGAATCACATGAAGTTTCTGGTCCTACAAGCAAGAGTATTTTCTTGTAAGAAGAGTAACTATTGCGCTACCATTGTCATACACAGGGCAAATAGCACTGGCATTTGTTCCCAGCATGTACAGTGTATTGGACTGAAGAGGATCTATTGTTCTTGTCAGGTTCCTAAGCAGAGTTGAACTAGATATGGCCCGTGTGTGTATGAAGCACATTTCTTTTGTTCTGAGCAAGCTCACTGTTCTGGCCCTATAGGAAACACAGTATAGTAGAAGAGTGCTCTTTTCTCAAAAGCAGAGTGTGTTTCTTGTAAGGCAAGCTAGCGTTTGTTTCCCAGTCCTAAGTGGAGTTGAATCACATGCAGTTTCTGGTCCTAAGAGCCAGAGTTGTTTTCTGGTAAGAAGATTCACTATTGTGTTCCCTTTGCAGTACACAGTGTAAATAGCACTCCCGTCTGTTCCCAACAAGTACAGTGTATTGGAGTGAAGAGGAGCTACGGTTCTCATCAGTATCCTAAGGAGAGTTGAACTAGACATGGCCCGTGTGTGTAGGAGGCACAGTTCGTTTGTTCTGAGCAAGCTCACTGTTCTGGCCCTATAGGAAACACAGTAGAGTAGAAGAGTGCTCTTTTCTCAAAAGCAGAGTGTGTTTCTTGTAAGGCGAGATAGCATTTGTTTCCCAGTCCTAAATGGAGTTGAATCACATGCAGTTTCTGGTCCTACGAGTAGAGTTATTTTTTGGTAAGAAGAGTCACTATTGCGCTCCCAATGCCATACAGAGTACAAATAGCACTTACGTCTGTTCCAATCAAGTACAGTGTATTGGACTGAAGCGGAGCTACTGTTCTTGCCAGTTTCCTATGCAGAATTGAACTAGATATGGCCTGTGTGTGTATGAAGCACATTTCTTTTGTTCTGAGCAAGCTCACTGTTCTGGCCCTATAGGAAACACAGTAGAGTAGAAGAGTGCTCTTTTCTCTAAAGCAGAGTGTGTTTCTTGTAAGGCATGCTAGCGTTTGTTTCCCAGTCCTAAATGGAGTTGAATCCAATGCAGTTTCTGGTCCTACGAGCAAGAGTTGTTTTGTGGTAAGAAGAGTCACTATTGCGCACCCATTGTCATACACAGTGCAAATAGCACTGGCATCTGTTCCCAGCAAGTACAGTGTATTGGACTGAAGAGGAGCTACAGTTCTCATCAGTTTCCTAAGCAGAGTTGAACTAGATATGGCCCGTGTGTGTAGGAAGCACAGTTCTTTTGTTCTGAGCAAGCTCACTGTTCTGGCCCTATAGGAAACACAGTAGAGTACAAGAGTGCTCTTTTCTCAAAAACAGAGTGTGTTTCTTGTAAGGCAAGATAGCATTTGTTTCCCAGTCCTAAATGGAGTTGAATCACATGCAGTTTCTGGTCCTACAAGCAAGAGTTGTTTTCTGGTAAAAGAGTCACTATTGCACTCCCAATGCCGTACACAGTGCAAATAGCACTCGCGTCTGTTCCCAGCAAGTACAGTGTATTGGACTGAAGAGGAGATACTGTTCTTGTCAGTTTCCTAAGCAGAGTTGAACTAGATATGGCCCATGTGTGTAAAAAGCACAGTTCATTTGTTCTGAGCAAGCTCACTGTTCGGACCCCATAGGAAACACAGTAGAGTAGAAGAGTGCTCTTTTCTCTAAAGCCGAGTGTGTTTAGTGTAAGGCAACCTAGCGTTTGCTTCCCAGTCCTAAATGGAGTTGAATCACATCCAGTTTCTGGTCCTACGAGCAAGAGTTGTTTTCTGGTAAGAAGAGTCACTATCACGCTCCCATTGTCATACACAGGGCAAATATCACTGGCGTCTGTTCCCAGCCTGTACATTGTATTGGACTGAAGAGGATCTACTGTTCTTGACAGTTTCCTAAGCAGAGTTGAAGTAGATATGGCCCGTGTGTGTAGGAAGCACAGTTCTTTTATCCTGAGCAAGCTCACTATTCTGGCCCTATAGGAAACACAGTAGAGTAGAAGAGTGCTCTTTTCTCAAAAGCTGAGTGTGTTTCTTGTAAGGCGACCTAGCGTTTGTTTCCCAGTCCTAAATGGAGTTGAATCACATGCAGTTTCTGGTCGTACGAGCAAGAGTTGTTTTCTGGAAAGAAGATTCACTATTGTGCTCCCATTGCCATACACAGTGCAAATAGCACTCGCATCTGCTCTTAGCAAGTACAGTGTATTGGACTGAAGAGGAGCTACTGTTCTTGTCAGGTTCTTAAGCAGAGTTGAACTAGATATGGCCCGTGTGTGCAGGAAGCACAGTTCTTTTGTTCTGAGCAAGCTCTCTGTTCTGGCCCTATAGGAAACACAGTAGAGTAGAAGAGTGCTCTTTTCTCAAAAGCAGAGTGTGTTTCTTGTAAGACAAGCTAGTGTTTGTTTCCAAGTCCTAAATGGAGTTGAATAACATGCAGTTTCTGGTCATACGAGCAAGAGTTATTTTCTGGTAAGAAGAGTCACTACTGCGCTCCCATTGCTGTACACAGTGCAAATAGCACTGGCGTCTGTTCCCAGCATGTACAGTGTATTGGACTGAAGAGGATCTACTGTTCTTGTCAGTTTACTAAACAGAATTGAACTAGATATGGCCGTATGTTTAGGAAGCACAGTTCTTTTGTTCTGAGCAAGCTCATTGTTCTGGCGCTATAGGAAACATAGTAGATTAGAAGAGTGCTCTTTTCTCAAAAGCAGAGTGTGTTTCTTGTAAGGCGAGCTATTGTTTGTTTCCCAGTCCTAAATGAGGTTGAATCACATGCAGTTTTTGGTCCTATGTGCAAGAGTTGTTTTCTGGTAAGGAAAATCACTATTGCGCTCCCATTGCCAAACACAGTGGAAACAAAACTCGCATCTCTTCCCAGCAAGTACAGTGTATTGGACTGAAAAGGAGCTACTGTTCTTGTCAGTTTCCTAAGCAGAATTGAACTGGATATGGCCATTTGTGTAGGAAGCACAGTTCTTTTGTTCTGAGCAAGCTCACTGTACTGGCCCTATAGGAAACACAGTAGAGTAGAAGAGTGCTCTTTTCTCAAAAGCAGAGTGTGTTTCTTGTAAGGCGAGCCAGCGTTTGTTTCCCAGTCCTATATGGAGTTGAATCACATGCAGTTTTTGGTCCTACGAGCAAGAGTTGTTTTCTGGTAAGGAAAGTCACTATTGCGCTCCCGTTGACATACACAGTGCAAATAGCACTCGCGTCTGTTTCCAGCAAGTACAGTGTATTGGACTGAAGAGGAGCTACTGTTCTTGTCAGTTTCCTAAGCAAAATTGAACTAGATATGGCCCGTGTGTTTATGAAGCACATTTCTTTTGTTCTGAGCAAGCTCACTGTTCTGGCCCTATAGGAAACACAGTAGAGTACAAGAGTGCTCTTTTCTCAAAAGCAGAGTGTGTTTCTTGTAAGGCGAGATAGCATTTGTTTCCCAGTCCTAAATGGAGTTGAATCACATGCAGTTTCTGGTCCTACGAGTAGAGTTATTTTTTGGTAAGAAGAGTCACTATTGCGCTCCCAATGCCATACTCAGTACAAATAGCACTTGCGTCTGTTCCAATCAAGTACAGTGTATTGGACTGAAGTAGAGCTACTGTTCTTGTCAGTTTCCTAAGCAGTGTTGAACTAGATATGGCCCGTGTGTATAGGAAGCACAGTTCATTTGTTCTGAGCAAGCTCACTGTTCGCACCCCATAGGAAACACAGTAGAGTAGAAGAGTGCTCTTTTCTCAAAAGCAGAGTGTGTTTCTTGTAAGGCGAGCTAGCGTTTGCTTCCCAGACCTAAATGGAGTTGAATCACATGCTGTTTCTGGTCCTATGATCAAGAGTTGTTTTCTGGTAAGAAGAGTCACTATTTCGCTCCCATTGTCATACACAGGGCAAATAGCACTCTCGTCTGTTCCCAGCATGTACCGTGTATTGGACTGAAGAGGATCTACTGTTCTTGTCAGTTTCCGATGCAGAGTTGAACTAGATATGGCCCCTTTGTGTAGGAAGCACATTTCTTTTTTTCTGAGCAAGCTTACTGTTCTGGCCCTATATGAAAAACAGTAGAGTAGAAGAGTGCTCTTTTCTCAAAAGCAGAGTGTGTTTCTTGTAAGGCAAGCTAGCGTTTGTTTCCCAGTCCTAAGTGGAGTTGAATCTCATGCAGTTTCTGGTCCTAAGAGCCAGAGTTGTTTTCTGGTAAGAAGGGTCACTATTGTGCTCCCATTGCTGTACACAGAACAAATAGCACTCGTCTGTTCCCAGCAAGTACAGTGTATTGGACTGAAGAGGAGATACTGTTCTTGTCAGTTTCCTAAGCAGAGTTGAACTAGATATGGTCCATGTGTGTAAAAAGCACAATTCATTTGTTCTGAGCAAGCTCACTGTTCGGACCCCATAGGAAACACAGTAGAGTAGAAGAGTGCTCTTTTCTCTAAACCCGAGTGTGTTTAGTGTAAGGCAACCTAGCGTTTGCTTCCCAGTCCTAAATGGAGTTGAATCACATCCAGTTTCTGGTCCTACGAGCAAGAGTTGTTTTCTGGTAAGAAGAGTCACTATCGCGCTCCCATTGTCATACACAGGGCAAATATCACTGGCGTCTGTTCCCAGCCTGTACATTGTATTGGACTGAAGAGGATCTACTGTTCTTGACAGTTTCCTAAGCAGAGTTGAAGTAGATATGGCCCTTGTGTGTAGGAAGCACAGTTCTTTTATCCTGAGCAAGCTCACTGTTCTGGCCCTATAGGAAACACAGTAGAGTAGAAGAGTGCTCTTTTCTCAAAAGCTGAGTGTGTTTCTTGTAAGGCTACCTAGCGTTTGTTTCCCAGTCCTAAATGGAGTTGAATCACATGCAGTTTCTGGTCATACGAGCAAGAGTTGTTTTCTGGAAAGAAGATTCACTATTGTGCTCCCATTGCCATACACAGTGCAAATAGCACTCGCATCTGCTCTTAGCAAGTACAGTGTATTGGACTGAAGAGGATCTACTGTTCTTGTCAGTTTCCTAAGCAGAGTTGAACTAGATATGGCCCCTTTGTGTAGGAAGCACATTTCTTTTTTTCTGAACAAGCTTACTGTTCTGGCCCTATATGAAAAACAGTAGAGTAGAAGAGTGCTCTTTTCTCAAAAGCAGAGTGTGTTTCTTGTAAGGCGAGCTATTGTGTGTTTCCCAGTCCTAAATGAGGTTGAATCACATGCAGTTTTTGGTCCTATGTGCAAGAGTTTTTTTCTGGTAAGGAAAATCACTATTGCGCTCCCATTGCCAAACACAGTGGAAACAAAACTCGCATCTGTTCCCAGCAAGTACAGTGTATTGGACTGAAAAGGAGCTACTGTTCTTGTCAGTTTCCTAAGCAGAATTGAACTGGATATGGCCATTTGTGTAGGAAGCACAGTTCTTTTGTTCTGAGCAAGCTCACTGTACTGGCCCTATAGGAAACACAGTAGAGTAGAAGAGTGCTCTTTTCTCAAAAGCAGAGTGTGTTTCTTGTAAGGCGAGCTAACGTTTCTTTCCCATTCCTAAATGGAGTTGAATCACATGCAGTTTTTGGTCCTCCGAGCAAGAGTTGTTTTCTGGTAAGAAGAGTCACTATTGTGCTCCCATTGTCATACACAGGGCAAATAGCACTGGCGTCTGTTCCCAGCATGTACAGTGTATTGGACTGAAGAGGAGCTACTGTTCTTGTCAGTTTCCGATGCAGACTGGAACTAGATATGGCCCGTGTGCGTAGGAAGCACAGTTCTTTTGTTCTGAGCAAGCTCACTGTTCTGGCCCTATAGGAAACAGAGTAGAGTAGAAGAGTACTCTTTTCTCAAAAGCATAGTGTGTTTCTTGTAAGGCGAGCTAACGTTTGTTTCTTAGTCCTAAATGGATTTGAATCACATGAAGTTTCTGGTCCTACAAGCAAGAGTATTTTCTTGTAAGAAGAGTAACTATTGCGCTACCATTGTCATACACAGGGCAAATAGCACTGGCATTTGTTCCCAGCATGTACAGTGTATTGGACTGAAGAGGATCTATTGTTCTTGTCAGGTTCCTAAGCAGAGTTGAACTAGATATGGCCCGTGTGTGTATGAAGCACATTTCTTTTGTTCTGAGCAAGCTCACTGTTCTGGCCCTATAGGAAACACAGTATAGTAGAAGAGTGCTCTTTTCTCAAAAGCAGAGTGTGTTTCTTGTAAGGCAAGCTAGTGTTTGTTTCCCAGTCCTAAGTGGAGTTGAATCACATGCAGTTTCTGGTCCTAAGAGCCAGAGTTGTTTTCTGGTAAGAAGATTCACTATTGTGTTCCCATTGCAGTACACAGTGTAAATAGCACTCCCGTCTGTTCCCAACAAGTACAGTGTATTGGAGTGAAGAGGAGCTACGGTTCTCATCAGTATCCTAAGGAGAGTTGAACTAGACATGGCCCGTGTGTGTAGGAGGCACAGTTCGTTTGTTCTGAGCAAGCTCACTGTTCTGGCCCTATAGGAAACACAGTAGAGTAGAAGAGTGCTCTTTTCTCAAAAGCAGAGTGTGTTTCTTGTAAGGCGAGATAGCATTTGTTTCCCAGTCCTAAATGGAGTTGAATCACATGCAGTTTCTGGTCCTACGAGTAGAGTTATTTTTTGGTAAGAAGAGTCACTATTGCGCTCCCAATGCCATACAGAGTACAAATAGCACTTACGTCTGTTCCAATCAAGTACAGTGTATTGGACTGAAGCGGAGCTACTGTTCTTGCCAGTTTCCTATGCAGAATTGAACTAGATATGGCCTGTGTGTGTATGAAGCACATTTCTTTTGTTCTGAGCAAGCTCACTGTTCTGGCCCTATAGGAAACACAGTAGAGTAGAAGAGTGCTCTTTTCTCTAAAGCAGAGTGTGTTTCTTGTAAGGCATGCTAGCGTTTGTTTCCCAGTCCTAAATGGAGTTGAATCCAATGCAGTTTCTGGTCCTATGAGCAAGAGTTGTTTTGTGGTAAGAAGAGTCACTATTGCGCACCCATTGTCATACACAGTGCAAATAGCACTGGCATCTGTTCCCAGCAAGTACAGTGTATTGGACTGAAGAGGAGCTACAGTTCTCATCAGTTTCCTAAGCAGAGTTGAACTAGATATGGCCCGTGTGTGTAGGAAGCACAGTTCTTTTGTTCTGAGCAAGCTCACTGTTCTGGCCCTATAGGAAACACAGTAGAGTACAAGAGTGCTCTTTTCTCAAAAACAGAGTGTGTTTCTTGTAAGGCAAGATAGCATTTGTTTCCCAGTCCTAAATGGAGTTAAATCACATGCAGTTTCTGGTCCTACAAGCAAGAGTTGTTTTCTGGTAAAAGAGTCACTATTGCACTCCCAATGCCGTACACAGTGCAAATAGCACTCGCGTCTGTTCCCAGCAAGTACAGTGTATTGGACTGAAGAGGAGATACTGTTCTTGTCAGTTTCCTAAGCAGAGTTGAACTAGATATGGCCCATGTGTGTAAAAAGCACAGTTCATTTGTTCTGAGCAAGCTCACTGTTCGGACCCCATAGGAAACACAGTAGAGTAGAAGAGTGCTCTTTTCTCTAAAGCCGAGTGTGTTTAGTGTAAGGCAACCTAGCGTTTGCTTCCCAGTCCTAAATGGAGTTGAATCACATCCAGTTTCTGGTCCTACGAGCAAGAGTTGTTTTCTGGTAAGAAGAGTCACTATCACGCTCCCATTGTCATACACAGGGCAAATATCACTGGCGTCTGTTCCCAGCCTGTACATTGTATTGGACTGAAGAGGATCTACTGTTCTTGACAGTTTCCTAAGCAGAGTTGAAGTAGATATGGCCCGTGTGTGTAGGAAGCACAGTTCTTTTATCCTGAGCAAGCTCACTATTCTGGCCCTATAGGAAACACAGTAGAGTAGAAGAGTGCTCTTTTCTCAAAAGCTGAGTGTGTTTCTTGTAAGGCGACCTAGCGTTTGTTTCCCAGTCCTAAATGGAGTTGAATCACATGCAGTTTCTGGTCGTACGAGCAAGAGTTGTTTTCTGGAAAGAAGATTCACTATTGTGCTCCCATTGCCATACACAGTGCAAATAGCACTCGCATCTGCTCTTAGCAAGTACAGTGTATTGGACTGAAGAGGAGCTACTGTTCTTGTCAGGTTCTTAAGCAGAGTTGAACTAGATATGGCCCGTGTGTGCAGGAAGCACAGTTCTTTTGTTCTGAGCAAGCTCTCTGTTCTGGCCCTATAGGAAACACAGTAGAGTAGAAGAGTGCTCTTTTCTCAAAAGCAGAGTGTGTTTCTTGTAAGACAAGCTAGTGTTTGTTTCCAAGTCCTAAATGGAGTTGAATAACATGCAGTTTCTGGTCATACGAGCAAGAGTTATTTTCTGGTAAGAAGAGTCACTACTGCGCTCCCATTGCTGTACACAGTGCAAATAGCACTGGCGTCTGTTCCCAGCATGTACAGTGTATTGGACTGAAGAGGATCTACTGTTCTTGTCAGTTTACTAAACAGAATTGAACTAGATATGGCCGTATGTTTAGGAAGCACAGTTCTTTTGTTCTGAGCAAGCTCATTGTTCTGGCGCTATAGGAAACATAGTAGATTAGAAGAGTGCTCTTTTCTCAAAAGCAGAGTGTGTTTCTTGTAAGGCGAGCTATTGTTTGTTTCCCAGTCCTAAATGAGGTTGAATCACATGCAGTTTTTGGTCCTATGTGCAAGAGTTGTTTTCTGGTAAGGAAAATCACTATTGCGCTCCCATTGCCAAACACAGTGGAAACAAAACTCGCATCTCTTCCCAGCAAGTACAGTGTATTGGACTGAAAAGGAGCTACTGTTCTTGTCAGTTTCCTAAGCAGAATTGAACTGGATATGGCCATTTGTGTAGGAAGCACAGTTCTTTTGTTCTGAGCAAGCTCACTGTACTGGCCCTATAGGAAACACAGTAGAGTAGAAGAGTGCTCTTTTCTCAAAAGCAGAGTGTGTTTCTTGTAAGGCGAGCCAGCGTTTGTTTCCCAGTCCTATATGGAGTTGAATCACATGCAGTTTTTGGTCCTACGAGCAAGAGTTGTTTTCTGGTAAGGAAAGTCACTATTGCGCTCCCGTTGACATACACAGTGCAAATAGCACTCGCGTCTGTTTCCAGCAAGTACAGTGTATTGGACTGAAGAGGAGCTACTGTTCTTGTCAGTTTCCTAAGCAAAATTGAACTAGATATGGCCCGTGTGTTTATGAAGCACATTTCTTTTGTTCTGAGCAAGCTCACTGTTCTGGCCCTATAGGAAACACAGTAGAGTACAAGAGTGCTCTTTTCTCAAAAGCAGAGTGTGTTTCTTGTAAGGCGAGATAGCATTTGTTTCCCAGTCCTAAATGGAGTTGAATCACATGCAGTTTCTGGTCCTACGAGTAGAGTTATTTTTTGGTAAGAAGAGTCACTATTGCGCTCCCAATGCCATACTCAGTACAAATAGCACTTGCGTCTGTTCCAATCAAGTACAGTGTATTGGACTGAAGTAGAGCTACTGTTCTTGTCAGTTTCCTAAGCAGTGTTGAACTAGATATGGCCCGTGTGTATAGGAAGCACAGTTCATTTGTTCTGAGCAAGCTCACTGTTCGCACCCCATAGGAAACACAGTAGAGTAGAAGAGTGCTCTTTTCTCAAAAGCAGAGTGTGTTTCTTGTAAGGCGAGCTAGCGTTTGCTTCCCAGACCTAAATGGAGTTGAATCACATGCTGTTTCTGGTCCTATGATCAAGAGTTGTTTTCTGGTAAGAAGAGTCACTATTTCGCTCCCATTGTCATACACAGGGCAAATAGCACTCTCGTCTGTTCCCAGCATGTACCGTGTATTGGACTGAAGAGGATCTACTGTTCTTGTCAGTTTCCGATGCAGAGTTGAACTAGATATGGCCCCTTTGTGTAGGAAGCACATTTCTTTTTTTCTGAGCAAGCTTACTGTTCTGGCCCTATATGAAAAACAGTAGAGTAGAAGAGTGCTCTTTTCTCAAAAGCAGAGTGTGTTTCTTGTAAGGCGAGCTATTGTGTGTTTCCCAGTCCTAAATGAGGTTGAATCACATGCAGTTTTTGGTCCTATGTGCAAGAGTTGTTTTCTGGTAAGGAAAATCACTATTGCGCTCCCATTGCCAAACACAGTGCAAACAAAACTCGCATCTGTTCCCAGCAAGTACAGTGTATTGGACTGAAAAGGAGCTACTGTTCTTGTCAGTTTCCTAAGCAGAATTGAACTGGATATGGCCATTTGTGTAGGAAGCACAGTTCTTTTGTTCTGAGCAAGCTCACTGTACTGGCCCTATAGGAAACACAGTAGAGTAGAAGAGTGCTCTTTTCTCAAAAGCAGAGTGTGTTTCTTGTAAGGCGAGCTAACGTTTCTTTCCCATTCCTAAATGGAGTTGAATCACATGCAGTTTTTGGTCCTCCGAGCAAGAGTTGTTTTCTGGTAAGAAGAGTCACTATTGTGCTCCCATTGTCATACACAGGGCAAATAGCACTGGCGTCTGTTCCCAGCATGTACAGTGTATTGGACTGAAGAGGAGCTACTGTTCTTGTCAGTTTCCGATGCAGACTGGAACTAGATATGGCCCGTGTGCGTAGGAAGCACAGTTCTTTTGTTCTGAGCAAGCTCACTGTTCTGGCCCTATAGGAAACAGAGTAGAGTAGAAGAGTACTCTTTTCTCAAAAGCATAGTGTGTTTCTTGTAAGGCGAGCTAACGTTTGTTTCTTAGTCCTAAATGGATTTGAATCACATGAAGTTTCTGGTCCTACAAGCAAGAGTATTTTCTTGTAAGAAGAGTAACTATTGCGCTACCATTGTCATACACAGGGCAAATAGCACTGGCATTTGTTCCCAGCATGTACAGTGTATTGGACTGAAGAGGATCTATTGTTCTTGTCAGGTTCCTAAGCAGAGTTGAACTAGATATGGCCCGTGTGTGTATGAAGCACATTTCTTTTGTTCTGAGCAAGCTCACTGTTCTGGCCCTATAGGAAACACAGTATAGTAGAAGAGTGCTCTTTTCTCAAAAGCAGAGTGTGTTTCTTGTAAGGCAAGCTAGCGTTTGTTTCCCAGTCCTAAGTGGAGTTGAATCACATGCAGTTTCTGGTCCTAAGAGCCAGAGTTGTTTTCTGGTAAGAAGATTCACTATTGTGTTCCCATTGCAGTACACAGTGTAAATAGCACTCCCGTCTGTTCCCAACAAGTACAGTGTATTGGAGTGAAGAGGAGCTACGGTTCTCATCAGTATCCTAAGGAGAGTTGAACTAGACATGGCCCGTGTGTGTAGGAGGCACAGTTCGTTTGTTCTGAGCAAGCTCACTGTTCTGGCCCTATAGGAAACACAGTAGAGTAGAAGAGTGCTCTTTTCTCAAAAGCAGAGTGTGTTTCTTGTAAGGCGAGATAGCATTTGCTTCCCAGTCCTAAATGGAGTTGAATCACATGCAGTTTCTGGTCCTACGAGTAGAGTTATTTTTTGGTAAGAAGAGTCACTATTGCGCTCCCAATGCCATACAGAGTACAAATAGCACTTACGTCTGTTCCAATCAAGTACAGTGTATTGGACTGAAGCGGAGCTACTGTTCTTGCCAGTTTCCTATGCAGAATTGAACTAGATATGGCCTGTGTGTGTATGAAGCACATTTCTTTTGTTCTGAGCAAGCTCACTGTTCTGGCCCTATAGGAAACACAGTAGAGTAGAAGAGTGCTCTTTTCTCTAAAGCAGAGTGTGTTTCTTGTAAGGCATGCTAGCGTTTGTTTCCCAGTCCTAAATGGAGTTGAATCCAATGCAGTTTCTGGTCCTACGAGCAAGAGTTGTTTTGTGGTAAGAAGAGTCACTATTGCGCACCCATTGTCATACACAGTGCAAATAGCACTGGCATCTGTTCCCAGCAAGTACAGTGTATTGGACTGAAGAGGAGCTACAGTTCTCATCAGTTTCCTAAGCAGAGTTGAACTAGATATGGCCCGTGTGTGTAGGAAGCACAGTTCTTTTGTTCTGAGCAAGCTCACTGTTCTGGCCCTATAGGAAACACAGTAGAGTACAAGAGTGCTCTTTTCTCAAAAACAGAGTGTGTTTCTTGTAAGGCAAGATAGCATTTGTTTCCCAGTCCTAAATGGAGTTGAATCACATGCAGTTTCTGGTCCTACAAGCAAGAGTTGTTTTCTGGTAAAAGAATCACAATTGCACTCCCAATGCCGTACACAGTGCAAATAGCACTCGCGTCTGTTCCCAGCAAGTACAGTGTATTGGACTGAAGAGGAGATACTGTTCTTGTCAGTTTCCTAAGCAGAGTTGAACTAGATATGGCCCATGTGTGTAAAAAGCACAGTTCATTTGTTCTGAGCAAGCTCACTGTTCGGACCCCATAGGAAACACAGTAGAGTAGAAGAGTGCTCTTTTCTCTAAAGCCGAGTGTGTTTAGTGTAAGGCAACCTAGCGTTTGCTTCCCAGTCCTAAATGGAGTTGAATCACATCCAGTTTCTGGTCCTACGAGCAAGAGTTGTTTTCTGGTAAGAAGAGTCACTATCACGCTCCCATTGTCATACACAGGGCAAATATCACTGGCGTCTGTTCCCAGCCTGTACATTGTATTGGACTGAAGAGGATCTACTGTTCTTGACAGTTTCCTGAGCAGAGTTGAAGTAGATATGGCCCGTGTGTGTAGGAAGCACAGTTCTTTTATCCTGAGCAAGCTCACTATTCTGGCCCTATAGGAAACACAGTAGAGTAGAAGAGTGCTCTTTTCTCAAAAGCTGAGTGTGTTTCTTGTAAGGCGACCTAGCGTTTGTTTCCCAGTCCTAAATGGAGTTGAATCACATGCAGTTTCTGGTCGTACGAGCAAGAGTTGTTTTCTGGAAAGAAGATTCACTATTGTGCTCCCATTGCCATACACAGTGCAAATAGCACTCGCATCTGCTCTTAGCAAGTACAGTGTATTGGACTGAAGAGGAGCTACTGTTCTTGTCAGGTTCTTAAGCAGAGTTGAACTAGATATGGCCCGTGTGTGCAGGAAGCACAGTTCTTTTGTTCTGAGCAAGCTCTCTGTTCTGGCCCTATAGGAAACACAGTAGAGTAGAAGAGTGCTCTTTTCTCAAAAGCAGAGTGTGTTTCTTGTAAGACGAGCTAGTGTTTGTTTCCAAGTCCTAAATGGAGTTGAATAACATGCAGTTTCTGGTCATACGAGCAAGAGTTATTTTCTGGTAAGAAGAGTCACTATTGCGCTCCCATTGCTGTACACAGTGCAAATAGCACTGGCGTCTGTTCCCAGCATGTACAGTGTATTGGACTGAAGAGGATCTACTGTTCTTGTCAGTTTACTAAACAGAATTGAACTAGATATGGCCGTATGTTTAGGAAGCACAGTTCTTTTGTTCTGAGCAAGCTCATTGTTCTGGCGCTATAGGAAACATAGTAGATTAGAAGAGTGCTCTTTTCTCAAAAGCAGAGTGTGTTTCTTGTAAGGCGAGCTATTGTTTGTTTCCCAGTCCTAAATGAGGTTGAATCACATGCAGTTTTTGGTCCTATGTGCAAGAGTTGTTTTCTGGTAAGGAAAATCACTATTGCGCTCCCATTGCCAAACACAGTGGAAACAAAACTCGCATCTGTTCCCAGCAAGTACAGTGTATTGGACTGAAAAGGAGCTACTGTTCTTGTCAGTTTCCTAAGCAGAATTGAACTGGATATGGCCATTTGTGTAGGAAGCACAGTTCTTTTGTTCTGAGCAAGCTCACTGTACTGGCCCTATAGGAAACACAGTAGAGTAGAAGAGTGCTCTTTTATCAAAAGCAGAGTGTGTTTCTTGTAAGGCGAGCTAGCGTTTGTTTCCCAGTCCTATATGGAGTTGAATCACATGCAGTTTTTGGTCCTCCGAGCAAGAGTTGTTTTCTGGTAAGAAGAGTCACTATTGTGCTCCCATTGTCATACACAGGGCAAATAGCACTGGCGTCTGTTCCCAGCATGTACAGTGTATTGGACTGAAGAGGATTTACTGTTCTTGTCAGTTTCCGATGCAGACTGGAACTAGATATGGCCCGTGTGCGTAGGAAGCACAGTTCTTTTGTTCTGAGCAAGCTCACTGTTCTGGCCCTATAGGAAACAGAGTAGAGAAGAAGGGTACTCTTTTCTCAAAAGCATAGTGTGTTTCTTGTAAGGCGAGCTAACGTTTGTTTCTTAGTCCTAAATGGAGTTGAATCACATGCAGTTTCTGGTCCTACGAGTAGAGTTATTTTTTGGTAAGAAGAGTCACTATTGCGCTCCCAATGCCATACACAGTACAAATAGCACTTGCATTTGTTCCAATCAAGTACAGTGTATTGGACTGAAGCGGAGCTACTGTTCTTGCCAGTTTCCTATGCAGAATTGAACTAGATATGGCCTGTGTGTGTATGAAGCACATTTCTTTTGTTCTGAGCAAGCTCACTGTTCTGGCCCTATAGGAAACACAGTAGAGTAGAAGAGTGCTCTTTTCTCTAAAGCAGAGTGTGTTTCTTCTAAGGCATGCTAGCGTTTGTTTCCCAGTCCTAAATGGAGTTGAATCCCATGCAGTTTCTGGTCCTACGAGCAAGAGTTGTTTTGTGGTAAGAAGAGTCACTATTGCGCACCCATTGTCATACACAGTGCAAATAGCACTGGCATCTGTTCCCAGCAAGTACAGTGTATTGGACTGAAGAGGAGCTACTGTTCTCATCAGTTTCCTAAGCAGAGTTGAACTAGATATGGCCCGTGTGTGTAGGAAGCACAGTTCTTTTGTTCTGAGCAAGCTCACTGTTCTGGCCCTATAGGAAACACAGTAGAGTACAAGAGTGCTCTTTTCTCAAAAACAGAGTGTGTTTCTTGTAAGGCAAGATAGCATTTGTTTCCCAGTCCTAAATGGAGTTGAATCACATGCAGTTTCTGGTCCTACAAGCAAGAGTTGTTTTCTGGTAAAAAGAGTCACTATTGCACTCCCAATGCCGTACACAGTGCAAATAGCACTCGCGTCTGTTCCCAGCAAGTACAGTGTATTGGACTGAAGAGGAGCTACTGTTCTTGTCAGTTTCCTAAGCAGAGTTGAACTAGATATGGCCCGGGTGCATAGGAAGCACAGTTCTTTTGTTCTGAGCAAGCTCACTGTTCAGACGCCATAGGACACATAATAGAGAAGAAGAGTGCTCTTTTCCCAAAAGCAGAGTGTGTTTCTTGTAAGGCGAGCTAGCTTTTGTTTCCAAGTCCTAAATGAATTTGAATCACATGCAGTTTCTGGTCCTACGAGTAGAGTTATTTTTTGGTAAGAAGAGTCACTATTGCGCTCCAATTGCCATACACAGTACAAATAGCACTTGTGTCTGTTCCAAACAAGTACAGTGTATTGGACTGAAGAGGAGCTACTGTTCTTGTCAGTTTCCTAAGCACAGTTGAACTACATATGGCCCATGTGTATAGGAAGCACAGTTCTTTTGTTCTGAGCAAGCTCACTGTTCGGACCCCATAGGAAACACAGTAGAGTAGAAGAGTGCTCTTTTCTCAAAAGCAGAGTGTGTTTCTTGTAAGGCGAGCTAGCGTTTGCTTCCCAGTCCTAAATGGAGTTGAATCACATGCAGTTTTTGGTCCTACGCACAAGAGTTGTGCATCTGTTCCCAGCAAGTACAGTTATTGGACTGAAGAGGAGGTACTGTTCTTGTCAGTTTCCTAAGCAGAATTGAACTGGATATGGCCATTTGTGTAGGAAGCACAGTTCTTTTGTTCTGAGCAGGCTCACTGTACTGGCCCTATAGGAAACACAGTAGAGTAGAAGAGTGCTCTTTTCTCAAAAGCAGAGTGTGTTTCTTGTAAGGCGAGAGAGCATTTGTTTCCCAGTCCTAAATGGAGTTGAATCACATGCAGTTTCTGGTCCTACGAGCAAGAGTTTTTTTCTGGTAAAAAGAGTCACTATTGCGCTCCCAATGCTGTACACAGTGCAAATAGCAATCGCGTCTGTTCCCAGCAAGTACAGTGTATTGGACTGAAGAGGAGCTACTGTTCTTGTCAGTTTTCTAAGCAGAGTTGAACTAGATATGGCCCGTGTGTGCAGGAAGCACAGTTCTTTTGTTCTGAGCAAGCTCACTGTTCTGGCCCTATAGGAAACACAGTAGAGTAGAAGAGTGTTCTTTTCTCAAAATCAGAGTGTTTTTCTTGTAAGGGGAGCTAGTGTTTGTTTCCCAGTCCTAAATGGAGTTGAATCACATGCAGTTTTTGGTCCTCCGAGCAAGAGTTGTTTTCTGGTAAGGAAAGTCACTATTGCGCTCCCATTGCCAAACACAGTGCAAATAGCACTCGCATCTGTTCCGAGCAAGTACAGTGTATTGGACTGAAGAGGAGCTACTGTTCTTGTCAGTTTCCTTAGCAGAATTGAACTGGATATGGCCATTTGTGTAGGAAGCACAGTTCTTTTGTTCTGACCAAGCTCACTGTACTGGCCCTATAGGAAACACAGTAGAGTAGAAGAGTGCTCTTTTCTCAAAAGCAGAGTGTGTTTCTTGTAAGGCGAGCTAGCGTTTCTTTCCCAGTCCTAAATGGATTTGAATCATATGCAGTTTCTGGTCCTACAAGCAAGAGTATTTTCTGGTAAGAAGAGTCACTATTGCGCTACCATTGTCATACACAGGGCAAATAGCACTGGCATTTGTTCCCAGCATGTACAGTGTATTGGACTTAAGAGGATCTATTGTTCTTGTCAGGTTCCTAAGCAGAGTTGAACTAGATATGGCCCGTGTTTTTATGAAGCACATTTCTTTTATTCTGAGCAAGCTCACTGTTCTGGTCCTATAGGAAACACAGTAGAGTAGAAGAGTGCTCTTTTCTCAAAAGCAGAGTGTGTTTCTTGTAAGGCAAGCTAGCATTTGTTTCCCAGTCCTAAATGGAGTTGAATCACATGCAGTTTCTGGTCCTACGAGCAAGAGTTGTTTTCTGGTAAAAAAAAAAGTCACAACTGCGCTCCCAATGCCGTACACAGTGCAAATAGCACTCGTGTCTGTTCCCAGGAAGTAACGTGTATTGGACTGAAGAGGAGGTACTATTCTTGTCAGTTTCCTTAGCAGAGTTGAACTAGATATGGCCCCTGTGTGCAGGAAGCACAGTTCTTTTGTTCTGAGCAAGCTCACTGTTGTGGCCCTATAGGAAACACAGTAGAATAGAAGAGTGCTCTTTTCTCAAAAGCAGAGTATGTTTCTTGTTAGGCGAGCTGGTGTTTGTTTCCCAGTCCTAAATGGAGTTGAATCACATGCAGTTTTTGGTCCTACGTGCAAGAGTTGTTTTCTGGTAACGAAAGTCACTATTGTGCTCCCATTGCCAAACACAGTGCAAATAGCACTCGCATCTGTTCCCAGCAAGTACAGTGTATTGGACTGAAGAGGAGCTACTGTTCTTGTCAGTTTCCTAAGCAGGATTGAACTGGATATGGCCATTTGTGTAGGAAGCACAGTTCTTTTGTTCTGAGCAAGCTCACTGTACTGGCCCTATAGGAAACACAGTAGAGTAGAAGAGTGCTCTTTTCTCAAAAGCAGAGTGTGTTTCTTGTAAGGCGAGCCAGCGTTTGTTTCCCAGTCCTAAATGGAGTTGAATCACATGCAGTTTTTGGTTCTACGAGCAAGAGTTGTTTTCTGGTAAGGAAAGTCACTATTGCGCTCCCGTTGACATACACAGTGCAAATAGCACTCGCGTCTGTTTACAGCAAGTACAGTGTATTGGACTGAAGAGGAGCTACTGTTCTTGTCAGTTTCCTAAGCAGAATTGAACTAGATATGGCCCGTGTGTGTATGAAGCACATTTCTTTTGTTCTGAGCAAGCTCACTGTTCTGGCCCTATAGGAAACACAGTAGAGTACAAGAGTGCTCTTTTCTCAAAAGCAGAGTGTGTTTCTTGTAAGGCTAGATAGCATTTGTTTCTCAGTCCTAAATGGAGTTGAATCACATGCAGTTTCTGGTCCTACGAGTAGAGTTATTTTTTGGTAAGAAGAGTCACTATTGCGCTCCCAATGCCATACTCAGTACAAATAGCACTTGCGTCTGTTCCAATCAAGTACAGTGTATTGGACTGAAGTAGAGCTACTGTTCTTGTCAGTTTCCTAAGCAGAGTTGAACTAGATATGGCCCGTGTGTATAGGAAGCACAGTTCATTTGTTCTGAGCAAGCTCACTGTTCGGACCCCATAGGAAACACAGTAGAGTAGAAGAGTGCTCTTTTCTCAAAAGCAGAGTGTGTTTCTTGTAAGGCGAGCTAGCGTTTGCTTCCCAGACCTAAATGGAGTTGAATCACATGCTGTTTCTGGTCCTATGATCAAGAGTTGTTTTCTGGTAAGAAGAGTCACTATTTCGCTCCCATTGTCATACACAGGGCAAATAGCACTCTCGTCTGTTCCCAGCATGTACCGTGTATTGGACTGAAGAGGATCTACTGTTCTTGTCAGTTTCTGATGCAGAGTTGAACTAGATATGGCCCCTTTGTGTAGGAAGCACATTTCTTTTTTTTTGAGCAAGCTTACTGTTCTGGCCCTATATGAAATACAGTAGAGTAGAAGAGTTTTCTTTTCTCAAAAGCAGAGTTTGTTTCTTGTAAGGCAAGCTAGTGTTTGTTTCCCAGTCCGAAGTGGAGTTGAATCACATGCAGTTTCTGGTCCTAAGAGCCAGAGTTGTTTTCTGGTAAGAAGGGTCACTATTGTGCTCCCATTGCTGTACACAGAACAAATAGCACTCGTCTGTTCCCAGCAAGTACAGTGTATTGGACTGAAGAGGAGATACTGTTCTTGTCAGTTTCCTTAGCAGAGTTGAACTAGATATGGCCCATGTGTGTAAAAAGCACAGTTCATTTGTTCTGAGCAAGCTCACTGTTCAGACCCCATAGGAAACACAGTAGAGTAGAAGAGTGCTCCTTTCTCTAAAGCCGAGTGTGTTTAGTGTAAGGCAACCTAGCGTTTGCTTCCCCGTCCTAAATGGAGTTGAATCACATCCAGTTTCTGGTCCTACGAGCAAGAGTTTTTTTCTGGTAAAAAGAGTCACTATTGAGCTCCCAATGCCGTACACAGTGCAAATAGCACTCGCGTCTGTTCCCAGCAAGTACAGTGTATTAGACTGAAGAGGAGCTACTGTTCTTGTCAGTTTTCTAAGCAGAGTTGAACTAGATATGGCCCGTGTGTGCAGGAAGCACAGTTCTTTTGTTCTGAGCAAGCTCACTGTTCTGGCCCTATAGGAAACACAGTAGAGTAGAAGAGTGTTCTTTTCTCAATATCAGAGTGTGTTTCTTGTAAGGGGAGCTAGTGTTTGTTTCCCAGTCCTAAATGGAGTTGAATCACATGCAGTTTTTGGTCCTCCGAGCAAGAGTTGTTTTCTGGTAAGGAAAGTCACTATTGCGCTCCCATTGCCAAACACAGTGCAAATAGCACTCGCATCTGTTCCGAGCAAGTACAGTGTATTGGATTGAAGAGGAGCTACTGTTCTTGTCAGTTTCCTTAGCAGAATTGAACTGGATATGGCCATTTGTGTAGGAAGCACAGTTCTTTTGTTCTGACCAAGCTCACTGTACTGGCCCTATAGGAAACACAGTAGAGTAGAAGAGTGCTCTTTTCTCAAAAGCAGAGTGTGTTTCTTGTAAGGCGAGCTAGCGTTTCTTTCCCAGTCTTAAATGGATTTGAATCATATGCAGTTTCTGGTCCTACAAGCAAGAGTATTTTCTGGTAAGAAGAGTCACTATTGCGCTACCATTGTCATACACAGGGCAAATAGCACTGGCATTTGTTCCCAGCATGTACAGTGTATTGGACTTAAGAGGATCTATTGTTCTTGTCAGGTTCCTAAGCAGAGTTGAACTAGATATGGCCCGTGTTTTTATGAAGCACATTTCTTTTGTTCTGAGCAAGCTCACTGTTCTGGTCCTATAGGAAACACAGTAGAGTAGAAGAGTGCTCTTTTCTCAAAAGCAGAGTGTGTTTCTTGTAAGGCAAGCTAGCATTTGTTTCCCAGTCCTAAATGGAGTTGAATCACATGCAGTTTCTGGTCCTACGAGCAAGAGTTGTTTTCTGGTAAAAAAAAAAAGTCACAACTGCGCTCCCAATGCCGTACAAAGTGCAAATAGCACTCGCGTCTGTTCCCAGGAAGTAACGTGTATTGGACTGAAGAGGAGGTACTATTCTTGTCAGTTTCCTTAGCAGAGTTGAACTAGATATGGCCCCTGTGTGCAGGAAGCACAGTTCTTTTGTTCTGAGCAAGCTCACTGTTCTGGCCCTATAGGAAACACAGTAGAATAGAAGAGTGCTCTTTTCTCAAAAGCAGAGTACGTTTCTTGTTAGGCGAGCTGGTGTTTGTTTCCCAGTCCTAAATGGAGTTGAATCACATGCAGTTTTTGGTCCTACGTGCAAGAGTTGTTTTCTGGTAACGAAAGTCACTATTGTGCTCCCATTGCCAAACACAGTGCAAATAGCACTCGCATCTGTTCCCAGCAAGTACAGTGTATTGGACTGAAGAGGAGCTACTGTTCTTGTCAGTTTCCTAAGCAGGATTGAACTGGATATGGCCATTTGTGTAGGAAGCACAGTTCTTTTGTTCTGAGCAAGCTCACTGTACTGGCCCTATAGGAAACACAGTGGAGTAGAAGAGTGCTCTTTTCTCAAAAGCAGAGTGTGTTTCTTGTAAGGCGAGCCAGCGTTTGTTTCCCAGTCCTATATGGAGTTGAATCACATGCAGTTTTTGGTCCTACGAGCAAGAGTTGTTTTCTGGTAAGGAAAGTCACTATTGCGCTCCCGTTGACATACACAGTGCAAATAGCACTCGCGTCTGTTTCCAGCAAGTACAGTGTATTGGACTGAAGAGGAGCTACTGTTCTTGTCAGTTTCCTAAGCAAAATTGAACTAGATATGGCCCGTGTGTGTATGAAGCACATTTCTTTTGTTCTGAGCAAGCTCACTGTTCTGGCCCTATAGGAAACACAGTAGAGTACAAGAGTGCTCTTTTCTCAAAAGCAGAGTGTGTTTCTTGTAAGGCGAGATAGCATTTGTTTCCCAGTCCTAAATGGAGTTGAATCACATGCAGTTTCTGGTCCTACGAGTAGAGTTATTTTTTGGTAAGAAGAGTCACTATTGCGCTCCCAATGCCATACACAGTACAAAAAGCACTTGCGTCTGTTCCAATCAAGTACAGTGTATTGGACTGAAGTAGAGCTACTGTTCTTGTCAGTTTCCTAAGCAGTGTTGAACTAGATATGGCCCGTGTGTATAGGAAGCACAGTTCATTTGTTCTGAGCAAGCTCACTGTTCGCACCCCATAGGAAACACAGTAGAGTAGAAGAGTGCTCTTTTCTCAAAAGCAGAGTGTGTTTCTTGTAAGGCGAGCTAGCGTTTGCTTCCCAGACCTAAATGGAGTTGAATCACATGCTGTTTCTGGTCCTATGATCAAGAGTTGTTTTCTGGTAAGAAGAGTCACTATTTCGCTCCCGTTGTCATACACAGGGCAAATAGCACTCTCGTCTGTTCCCAGCATGTACCGTGTATTGGATTGAAGAGGATCTACTGTTCTTGTCAGTTTCCGATGCAGAGTTGAACTAGATATGGCCCCTTTGTGTAGGAAGCACATTTCTTTTTTTCTGAGCAAGCTTACTGTTCTGGCCCTATATGAAATACAGTAGAGTAGAAGAGTTTTCTTTTCTCAAAAGCAGAGTGTGTTTCTTGTAAGGCAAGCTAGTGTTTGTTTCCCAGTCCGAAGTGGAGTTGAATCACATGCAGTTTCTGGTCCTAAGAGCCAGAGTTGTTTTCTGGTAAGAAGGGTCACTATTGTGCTCCCATTGCTGTACACAGAACAAATAGCACTCGTCTGTTCCCAGCAAGTACAGTGTATTGGACTGAAGAGGAGATACTGTTCTTGTCAGTTTCCTAAGCAGAGTTGAACTAGATATGGCCCATGTGTGTAAAAAGCACAGTTCATTTGTTCTGAGCAAGCTCACTGTTCGGACCCCATAGGAAACACAGTAGAGTAGAAGAGTGCTCCTTTCTCTAAAGCCGAGTGTGTTTAGTGTAAGGCAACCTAGCGTTTGCTTCCCAGTCCTAAATGGAGTTGAATCACATCCAGTTTCTGGTCCTACGAGCAAGAGTTTTTTTCTGGTAAAAAGAGTCACTATTGCGCTCCCAATGCCGTACACAGTGCAAATAGCACTCGCGTCTGTTCCCAGCAAGTACAGTGTATTAGACAGAAGAGGAGCTACTGTTCTTGTCAGTTTTCTAAGCAGAGTTGAACTAGATATGGCCCGTGTGTGCAGGAAGCACAGTTCTTTTGTTCTGAGCAAGCTCACTGTTCTGGCCCTATAGGAAACACAGTAGAGTAGAAGAGTGTTCTTTTCTCAATATCAGAGTGTGTTTCTTGTAAGGGGAGCTAGTGTTTGTTTCCCAGTCCTAAATGGAGTTGAATCACATGCAGTTTTTGGTCCTCCGAGCAAGAGTTGTTTTCTGGTAAGGAAAGTCACTATTGCGCTCCTATTGCCAAACACAGTGCAAATAGCACTCGCATCTGTTCCGAGCAAGTACAGTGTATTGGACTGAAGAGGAGCTACTGTTCTTGTCAGTTTCCTTAGCAGAATTGAACTGGATATGGCCATTTGTGTAGGAAGCACAGTTCTTTTGTTCTGACCAAGCTCACAGTTCTGGCCCTATAGGAAACACAGTAGAGTAGAAGAGTGCTCTTTTCTCAAAAGCAGAGTGTGTTTCTTGTAAGGCGAGCTAGCGTTTCTTTCCCAGTCTTAAATGGATTTGAATCATATGCAGTTTCTGGTCCTACAAGCAAGAGTATTTTCTGGTAAGAAGAGTCACTATTGCGCTACCATTGTCATACACAGGGCAAATAGCACTGGCATTTGTTCCCAGCATGTACAGTGTATTGGACTTAAGAGGATCTATTGTTCTTGTCAGGTTCCTAAGCAGAGTTGAACTAGATATGGCCCGTGTTTTTATGAAGCACATTTCTTTTGTTCTGAGCAAGCTCACTGTTCTGGTCCTATAGGAAACACAGTAGAGTAGAAGAGTGCACTTTTCTCAAAAGCAGAGTGTGTTTCTTGTAAGGCAAGCTAGCATTTGTTTCCCAGTCCTAAATGGAGTTGAATCACATGCAGTTTCTGGTCCTACGAGCAAGAGTTGTTTTCTGGTAAAAAAAAAAAGTCACAACTGCGCTCCCAATGCCGTACGAAGTGCAAATAGCACTCGCGTCTGTTCCCAGGAAGTAACGTGTATTGGACTGAAGAGGAGGTACTATTCTTGTCAGTTTCTTTAGCAGAGTTGAACTAGATATGGCCCCTGTGTGCAGGAAGCACAGTTCTTTTGTTCTGAGCAAGCTCACTGTTCTGGCCCTATAGTAAACACAGTAGAATAGAAGAGTGCTCTTTTCTCAAAAGCAGAGTACGTTTCTTGTTTGGCGAGCTGGTGTTTGTTTCCCAGTCCTAAGTGGAGTTGAATCACATGCAGTTTTTGGTCCTACGTGCAAGAGTTGTTTTCTGGTAACGAAAGTCACTATTGTGCTCCTATTGCCAAACACAGTGCAAATAGCACTCGCATCTGTTCCCAGCAAGTACAGTGTATTGGACTGAAGAGGAGCTACTGTTCTTGTCAGTTTCCTAAGCAGGATTGAACTGGATATGGCCATTTGTGTAGGAAGCACAGTTCTTTTGTTCTGAGCAAGCTCACTGTACTGGCCCTATAGGAAACACAGTGGAGTAGAAGAGTGCTCTTTTCTCAAAAGCAGAGTGTGTTTCTTGTAAGGCGAGCCAGCGTTTGTTTCCCAGTCCTATATGGAGTTGAATCACATGCAGTTTTTGGTCCTACGAGCAAGAGTTGTTTTCTGGTAAGGAAAGTCACTATTGCGCTCCCGTTGACATACACAGTGCAAATAGCACTCGCGTCTGTTTCCAGCAAGTACTGTGTATTGGACTGAAGAGGAGCTACTGTTCTTGTCAGTTTCCTAAGCAAAATTGAACTAGATATGGCCCGTGTGTTTATGAAGCACATTTCTTTTGTTCTGAGCAAGCTCACTGTTCTGGCCCTATAGGAAACACAGTAGAGTACAAGAGTGCTCTTTTCTCAAAAGCAGAGTGTGTTTCTTGTAAGGCGAGATAGCATTTGTTTCCCAGTCCTAAATGGAGTTGAATCACATGCAGTTTCTGGTCCTACGAGTAGAGTTATTTTTTGGTAAGAAGAGTCACTATTGCGCTCCCAATGCCATACTCAGTACAAATAGCACTTGCGTCTGTTCCAATCAAGTACAGTGTATTGGACTGAAGTAGAGCTACTGTTCTTGTCAGTTTCCTAAGCAGTGTTGAACTAGATATGGCCCGTGTGTATAGGAAGCACAGTTCATTTGTTCTGAGCAAGCTCACTGTTCGCACCCCATAGGAAACACAGTAGAGTAGAAGAGTGCTCTTTTCTCAAAAGCAGAGTGTGTTTCTTGTAAGGCGAGCTAGCGTTTGCTTCCCAGACCTAAATGGAGTTGAATCACATGCTGTTTCTGGTCCTATGATCAAGAGTTGTTTTCTGGTAAGAAGAGTCACTATTTCGCTCCCATTGTCATACACAGGGCAAATAGCACTCTCGTCTGTTCCCAGCATGTACCGTGTATTGGACTGAAGAGGATCTACTGTTCTTGTCAGTTTCCGATGCAGAGTTGAACTAGATATGGCCCCTTTGTGTAGGAAGCACATTTCTTTTTTTCTGAGCAAGCTTACTGTTCTGGCCCTATATGAAAAACAGTAGAGTAGAAGAGTGCTCTTTTCTCAAAAGCAGAGTGTGTTTCTTGTAAGGCAAGCTAGCGTTTGTTTCCCAGTCCTAAGTGGAGTTGAATCTCATGCAGTTTCTGGTCCTAAGAGCCAGAGTTGTTTTCTGGTAAGAAGGGTCACTATTGTGCTCCCATTGCTGTACACAGAACAAATAGCACTCGTCTGTTCCCAGCAAGTACAGTGTATTGGACTGAAGAGGAGATACTGTTCTTGTCAGTTTCCTAAGCAGAGTTGAACTAGATATGGTCCATGTGTGTAAAAAGCACAGTTCATTTGTTCTGAGCAAGCTCACTGTTCGGACCCCATAGGAAACACAGTATAGTAGAAGAGTGCTCTTTTCTCTAAAGCCGAGTGTGTTTAGTGTAAGGCAACCTAGCGTTTGCTTCCCAGTCCTAAATGGAGTTGAATCACATCCAGTTTCTGGTCCTACGAGCAAGAGTTGTTTTCTGGTAAGAAGAGTCACTATCGCGCTCCCATTGTCATACACAGGGCAAATATCACTGGCGTCTGTTCCCAGCCTGTACATTGTATTGGACTGAAGAGGATCTACTGTTCTTGACAGTTTCCTTAGCAGAGTTGAAGTAGATATGGCCCTTGTGTGTAGGAAGCACAGTTCTTTTATCCTGAGCAAGCTCACTGTTCTGGCCCTATAGGAAACACAGTAGAGTAGAAGAGTGCTCTTTTCTCAAAAGCTGAGTGTGTTTCTTGTAAGGCTACCTAGCGTTTGTTTCCCAGTCCTAAATGGAGTTGAATCACATGCAGTTTCTGGTCATACGAGCAAGAGTTGTTTTCTGGAAAGAAGATTCACTATTGTGCTCCCATTGCCATACACAGTGCAAATAGCACTCGCATCTGCTCTTAGCAAGTACAGTGTATTGGACTGAAGAGGATCTACTGTTCTTGTCAGTTTCCTAAGCAGAGTTGAACTAGATATGGCCCCTTTGTGTAGGAAGCACATTTCTTTTTTTCTGAACAAGCTTACTGTTCTGGCCCTATATGAAAAACAGTAGAGTAGAAGAGTGCTCTTTTCTCAAAAGCAGAGTGTGTTTCTTGTAAGGCGAGCTATTGTGTGTTTCCCAGTCCTAAATGAGGTTGAATCACATGCAGTTTTTGGTCCTATGTGCAAGAGTTGTTTTCTGGTAAGGAAAATCACTATTGCGCTCCCATTGCCAAACACAGTGCAAACAAAACTCGCATCTGTTCCCAGCAAGTACAGTGTATTGGACTGAAAAGGAGCTACTGTTCTTGTCAGTTTCCTAACCAGAATTGAACTGGATATGGCCATTTGTGTAGGAAGCACAGTTCTTTTGTTCTGAGCAAGCTCACTGTACTGGCCCTATAGGAAACACAGTAGAGTAGAAGAGTGCTCTTTTCTCAAAAGCAGAGTGTGTTTCTTGTAAGGCGAGCTAACGTTTCTTTCCCATTCCTAAATGGAGTTGAATCACATGCAGTTTTTGGTCCTCCGAGCAAGAGTTGTTTTCTGGTAAGAAGAGTCACTATTGTGCTCCCATTGTCATACACAGGGCAAATAGCACTGGCGTCTGTTCCCAGCATGTACAGTGTATTGGACTGAAGAGGAGCTACTGTTCTTGTCAGTTTCCGATGCAGACTGGAACTAGATATGGCCCGTGTGCGTAGGAAGCACAGTTCTTTTGTTCTGAGCAAGCTCACTGTTCTGGCCCTATAGGAAACAGAGTAGAGTAGAAGAGTACTCTTTTCTCAAAAGCATAGTGTGTTTCTTGTAAGGCGAGCTAACGTTTGTTTCTTAGTCCTAAATGGATTTGAATCACATGAAGTTTCTGGTCCTACAAGCAAGAGTATTTTCTTGTAAGAAGAGTAACTATTGCGCTACCATTGTCATACACAGGGCAAATAGCACTGGCATTTGTTCCCAGCATGTACAGTGTATTGGACTGAAGAGGATCTATTGTTCTTGTCAGGTTCCTAAGCAGAGTTGAACTAGATATGGCCCGTGTGTGTATGAAGCACATTTCTTTTGTTCTGAGCAAGCTCACTGTTCTGGCCCTATAGGAAACACAGTATAGTAGAAGAGTGCTCTTTTCTCAAAAGCAGAGTGTGTTTCTTGTAAGGCAAGCTAGCGTTTGTTTCCCAGTCCTAAGTGGAGTTGAATCACATGCAGTTTCTGGTCCTAAGAGCCAGAGTTGTTTTCTGGTAAGAAGATTCACTATTGTGTTCCCTTTGCAGTACACAGTGTAAATAGCACTCCCGTCTGTTCCCAACAAGTACAGTGTATTGGAGTGAAGAGGAGCTACGGTTCTCATCAGTATCCTAAGGAGAGTTGAACTAGACATGGCCCGTGTGTGTAGGAGGCACAGTTCGTTTGTTCTGAGCAAGCTCACTGTTCTGGCCCTATAGGAAACACAGTAGAGTAGAAGAGTGCTCTTTTCTCAAAAGCAGAGTGTGTTTCTTGTAAGGCGAGATAGCATTTGTTTCCCAGTCCTAAATGGAGTTGAATCACATGCAGTTTCTGGTCCTACGAGTAGAGTTATTTTTTGGTAAGAAGAGTCACTATTGCGCTCCCAATGCCATACAGAGTACAAATAGCACTTACGTCTGTTCCAATCAAGTACAGTGTATTGGACTGAAGCGGAGCTACTGTTCTTGCCAGTTTCCTATGCAGAATTGAACTAGATATGGCCTGTGTGTGTATGAAGCACATTTCTTTTGTTCTGAGCAAGCTCACTGTTCTGGCCCTATAGGAAACACAGTAGAGTAGAAGAGTGCTCTTTTCTCTAAAGCAGAGTGTGTTTCTTGTAAGGCATGCTAGCGTTTGTTTCCCAGTCCTAAATGGAGTTGAATCCAATGCAGTTTCTGGTCCTACGAGCAAGAGTTGTTTTGTGGTAAGAAGAGTCACTATTGCGCACCCATTGTCATACACAGTGCAAATAGCACTGGCATCTGTTCCCAGCAAGTACAGTGTATTGGACTGAAGAGGAGCTACAGTTCTCATCAGTTTCCTAAGCAGAGTTGAACTAGATATGGCCCGTGTGTGTAGGAAGCACAGTTCTTTTGTTCTGAGCAAGCTCACTGTTCTGGCCCTATAGGAAACACAGTAGAGTACAAGAGTGCTCTTTTCTCAAAAACAGAGTGTGTTTCTTGTAAGGCAAGATAGCATTTGTTTCCCAGTCCTAAATGGAGTTGAATCACATGCAGTTTCTGGTCCTACAAGCAAGAGTTGTTTTCTGGTAAAAGAGTCACTATTGCACTCCCAATGCCGTACACAGTGCAAATAGCACTCGCGTCTGTTCCCAGCAAGTACAGTGTATTGGACTGAAGAGGAGATACTGTTCTTGTCAGTTTCCTAAGCAGAGTTGAACTAGATATGGCCCATGTGTGTAAAAAGCACAGTTCATTTGTTCTGAGCAAGCTCACTGTTCGGACCCCATAGGAAACACAGTAGAGTAGAAGAGTGCTCTTTTCTCTAAAGCCGAGTGTGTTTAGTGTAAGGCAACCTAGCGTTTGCTTCCCAGTCCTAAATGGAGTTGAATCACATCCAGTTTCTGGTCCTACGAGCAAGAGTTGTTTTCTGGTAAGAAGAGTCACTATCACGCTCCCATTGTCATACACAGGGCAAATATCACTGGCGTCTGTTCCCAGCCTGTACATTGTATTGGACTGAAGAGGATCTACTGTTCTTGACAGTTTCCTAAGCAGAGTTGAAGTAGATATGGCCCGTGTGTGTAGGAAGCACAGTTCTTTTATCCTGAGCAAGCTCACTATTCTGGCCCTATAGGAAACACAGTAGAGTAGAAGAGTGCTCTTTTCTCAAAAGCTGAGTGTGTTTCTTGTAAGGCGACCTAGCGTTTGTTTCCCAGTCCTAAATGGAGTTGAATCACATGCAGTTTCTGGTCGTACGAGCAAGAGTTGTTTTCTGGAAAGAAGATTCACTATTGTGCTCCCATTGCCATACACAGTGCAAATAGCACTCGCATCTGCTCTTAGCAAGTACAGTGTATTGGACTGAAGAGGAGCTACTGTTCTTGTCAGGTTCTTAAGCAGAGTTGAACTAGATATGGCCCGTGTGTGCAGGAAGCACAGTTCTTTTGTTCTGAGCAAGCTCTCTGTTCTGGCCCTATAGGAAACACAGTAGAGTAGAAGAGTGCTCTTTTCTCAAAAGCAGAGTGTGTTTCTAGTAAGACAAGCTAGTGTTTGTTTCCAAGTCCTAAATGGAGTTGAATAACATGCAGTTTCTGGTCATACGAGCAAGAGTTATTTTCTGGTAAGAAGAGTCACTACTGCGCTCCCATTGCTGTACACAGTGCAAATAGCACTGGCGTCTGTTCCCAGCATGTACAGTGTATTGGACTGAAGAGGATCTACTGTTCTTGTCAGTTTACTAAACAGAATTGAACTAGATATGGCCGTATGTTTAGGAAGCACAGTTCTTTTGTTCTGAGCAAGCTCATTGTTCTGGCGCTATAGGAAACATAGTAGATTAGAAGAGTGCTCTTTTCTCAAAAGCAGAGTGTGTTTCTTGTAAGGCGAGCTATTGTTTGTTTCCCAGTCCTAAATGAGGTTGAATCACATGCAGTTTTTGGTCCTATGTGCAAGAGTTGTTTTCTGGTAAGGAAAATCACTATTGCGCTCCCATTGCCAAACACAGTGGAAACAAAACTCGCATCTGTTCCCAGCAAGTACAGTGTATTGGACTGAAAAGGAGCTACTGTTCTTGTCAGTTTCCTAAGCAGAATTGAACTGGATATGGCCATTTGTGTAGGAAGCACAGTTCTTTTGTTCTGAGCAAGCTCACTGTACTGGCCCTATAGGAAACACAGTAGAGTAGAAGAGTGCTCTTTTCTCAAAAGCAGAGTGTGTTTCTTGTAAGGCGAGCCAGCGTTTGTTTCCCAGTCCTATATGGAGTTGAATCACATGCAGTTTTTGGTCCTACGAGCAAGAGTTGTTTTCTGGTAAGGAAAGTCACTATTGCGCTCCCGTTGACATACACAGTGCAAATAGCACTCGCGTCTGTTTCCAGCAAGTACAGTGTATTGGACTGAAGAGGAGCTACTGTTCTTGTCAGTTTCCTAAGCAAAATTGAACTAGATATGGCCCGTGTGTTTATGAAGCACATTTCTTTTGTTCTGAGCAAGCTCACTGTTCTGGCCCTATAGGAAACACAGTAGAGTACAAGAGTGCTCTTTTCTCAAAAGCAGAGTGTGTTTCTTGTAAGGCGAGATAGCATTTGTTTCCCAGTCCTAAATGGAGTTGAATCACATGCAGTTTCTGGTCCTACGAGTAGAGTTATTTTTTGGTAAGAAGAGTCACTATTGCGCTCCCAATGCCATACTCAGTACAAATAGCACTTGCGTCTGTTCCAATCAAGTACAGTGTATTGGACTGAAGTAGAGCTACTGTTCTTGTCAGTTTCCTAAGCAGTGTTGAACTAGATATGGCCCGTGTGTATAGGAAGCACAGTTCATTTGTTCTGAGCAAGCTCACTGTTCGCACCCCATAGGAAACACAGTAGAGTAGAAGAGTGCTCTTTTCTCAAAAGCAGAGTGTGTTTCTTGTAAGGCGAGCTAGCGTTTGCTTCCCAGACCTAAATGGAGTTGAATCACATGCTGTTTCTGGTCCTATGATCAAGAGTTGTTTTCTGGTAAGAAGAGTCACTATTTCGCTCCCATTGTCATACACAGGGCAAATAGCACTCTCGTCTGTTCCCAGCATGTACCGTGTATTGGACTGAAGAGGATCTACTGTTCTTGTCAGTTTCCGATGCAGAGTTGAACTAGATATGGCCCCTTTGTGTAGGAAGCACATTTCTTTTTTTCTGAGCAAGCTTACTGTTCTGGCCCTATATGAAAAACAGTAGAGTAGAAGAGTGCTCTTTTCTCAAAAGCAGAGTGTGTTTCTTGTAAGGCAAGCTAGCGTTTGTTTCCCAGTCCTAAGTGGAGTTGAATCTCATGCAGTTTCTGGTCCTAAGAGCCAGAGTTGTTTTCTGGTAAGAAGGGTCACTATTGTGCTCCCATTGCTGTACACAGAACAAATAGCACTCGTCTGTTCCCAGCAAGTACAGTGTATTGGACTGAAGAGGAGATACTGTTCTTGTCAGTTTCCTAAGCAGAGTTGAACTAGATATGGTCCATGTGTGTAAAAAGCACAATTCATTTGTTCTGAGCAAGCTCACTGTTCGGACCCCATAGGAAACACAGTAGAGTAGAAGAGTGCTCTTTTCTCTAAACCCGAGTGTGTTTAGTGTAAGGCAACCTAGCGTTTGCTTCCCAGTCCTAAATGGAGTTGAATCACATCCAGTTTCTGGTCCTACGAGCAAGAGTTGTTTTCTGGTAAGAAGAGTCACTATCGCGCTCCCATTGTCATACACAGGGCAAATATCACTGGCGTCTGTTCCCAGCCTGTACATTGTATTGGACTGAAGAGGATCTACTGTTCTTGACAGTTTCCTAAGCAGAGTTGAAGTAGATATGGCCCTTGTGTGTAGGAAGCACAGTTCTTTTATCCTGAGCAAGCTCACTGTTCTGGCCCTATAGGAAACACAGTAGAGTAGAAGAGTGCTCTTTTCTCAAAAGCTGAGTGTGTTTCTTGTAAGGCTACCTAGCGTTTGTTTCCCAGTCCTAAATGGAGTTGAATCACATGCAGTTTCTGGTCATACGAGCAAGAGTTGTTTTCTGGAAAGAAGATTCACTATTGTGCTCCCATTGCCATACACAGTGCAAATAGCACTCGCATCTGCTCTTAGCAAGTACAGTGTATTGGACTGAAGAGGATCTACTGTTCTTGTCAGTTTCCTAAGCAGAGTTGAACTAGATATGGCCCCTTTGTGTAGGAAGCACATTTCTTTTTTTCTGAACAAGCTTACTGTTCTGGCCCTATATGAAAAACAGTAGAGTAGAAGAGTGCTCTTTTCTCAAAAGCAGAGTGTGTTTCTTGTAAGGCGAGCTATTGTGTGTTTCCCAGTCCTAAATGAGGTTGAATCACATGCAGTTTTTGGTCCTATGTGCAAGAGTTTTTTTCTGGTAAGGAAAATCACTATTGCGCTCCCATTGCCAAACACAGTGGAAACAAAACTCGCATCTGTTCCCAGCAAGTACAGTGTATTGGACTGAAAAGGAGCTACTGTTCTTGTCAGTTTCCTAACCAGAATTGAACTGGATATGGCCATTTGTGTAGGAAGCACAGTTCTTTTGTTCTGAGCAAGCTCACTGTACTGGCCCTATAGGAAACACAGTAGAGTAGAAGAGTGCTCTTTTCTCAAAAGCAGAGTGTGTTTCTTGTAAGGCGAGCTAACGTTTCTTTCCCATTCCTAAATGGAGTTGAATCACATGCAGTTTTTGGTCCTCCGAGCAAGAGTTGTTTTCTGGTAAGAAGAGTCACTATTGTGCTCCCATTGTCATACACAGGGCAAATAGCACTGGCGTCTGTTCCCAGCATGTACAGTGTATTGGACTGAAGAGGAGCTACTGTTCTTGTCAGTTTCCGATGCAGACTGGAACTAGATATGGCCCGTGTGCGTAGGAAGCACAGTTCTTTTGTTCTGAGCAAGCTCACTGTTCTGGCCCTATAGGAAACAGAGTAGAGTAGAAGAGTACTCTTTTCTCAAAAGCATAGTGTGTTTCTTGTAAGGCGAGCTAACGTTTGTTTCTTAGTCCTAAATGGATTTGAATCACATGAAGTTTCTGGTCCTACAAGCAAGAGTATTTTCTTGTAAGAAGAGTAACTATTGCGCTACCATTGTCATACACAGGGCAAATAGCACTGGCATTTGTTCCCAGCATGTACAGTGTATTGGACTGAAGAGGATCTATTGTTCTTGTCAGGTTCCTAAGCAGAGTTGAACTAGATATGGCCCGTGTGTGTATGAAGCACATTTCTTTTGTTCTGAGCAAGCTCACTGTTCTGGCCCTATAGGAAACACAGTATAGTAGAAGAGTGCTCTTTTCTCAAAAGCAGAGTGTGTTTCTTGTAAGGCAAGCTAGTGTTTGTTTCCCAGTCCTAAGTGGAGTTGAATCACATGCAGTTTCTGGTCCTAAGAGCCAGAGTTGTTTTCTGGTAAGAAGATTCACTATTGTGTTCCCATTGCAGTACACAGTGTAAATAGCACTCCCGTCTGTTCCCAACAAGTACAGTGTATTGGAGTGAAGAGGAGCTACGGTTCTCATCAGTATCCTAAGGAGAGTTGAACTAGACATGGCCCGTGTGTGTAGGAGGCACAGTTCGTTTGTTCTGAGCAAGCTCACTGTTCTGGCCCTATAGGAAACACAGTAGAGTAGAAGAGTGCTCTTTTCTCAAAAGCAGAGTGTGTTTCTTGTAAGGCGAGATAGCATTTGTTTCCCAGTCCTAAATGGAGTTGAATCACATGCAGTTTCTGGTCCTACGAGTAGAGTTATTTTTTGGTAAGAAGAGTCACTATTGCGCTCCCAATGCCATACAGAGTACAAATAGCACTTACGTCTGTTCCAATCAAGTACAGTGTATTGGACTGAAGCGGAGCTACTGTTCTTGCCAGTTTCCTATGCAGAATTGAACTAGATATGGCCTGTGTGTGTATGAAGCACATTTCTTTTTTGTTCTGAGCAAGCTCACTGTTCTGGCCCTATAGGAAACACAGTAGAGTAGAAGAGTGCTCTTTTCTCTAAAGCAGAGTGTGTTTCTTGTAAGGCATGCTAGCGTTTGTTTCCCAGTCCTAAATGGAGTTGAATCCAATGCAGTTTCTGGTCCTATGAGCAAGAGTTGTTTTGTGGTAAGAAGAGTCACTATTGCGCACCCATTGTCATACACAGTGCAAATAGCACTGGCATCTGTTCCCAGCAAGTACAGTGTATTGGACTGAAGAGGAGCTACAGTTCTCATCAGTTTCCTAAGCAGAGTTGAACTAGATATGGCCCGTGTGTGTAGGAAGCACAGTTCTTTTGTTCTGAGCAAGCTCACTGTTCTGGCCCTATAGGAAACACAGTAGAGTACAAGAGTGCTCTTTTCTCAAAAACAGAGTGTGTTTCTTGTAAGGCAAGATAGCATTTGTTTCCCAGTCCTAAATGGAGTTGAATCACATGCAGTTTCTGGTCCTACAAGCAAGAGTTGTTTTCTGGTAAAAGAGTCACAATTGCACTCCCAATGCCGTACACAGTGCAAATAGCACTCGCGTCTGTTCCCAGCAAGTACAGTGTATTGGACTGAAGAGGAGATACTGTTCTTGTCAGTTTCCTAAGCAGAGTTGAACTAGATATGGCCCATGTGTGTAAAAAGCACAGTTCATTTGTTCTGAGCAAGCTCACTGTTCGGACCCCATAGGAAACACAGTAGAGTAGAAGAGTGCTCTTTTCTCTAAAGCCGAGTGTGTTTAGTGTAAGGCAACCTAGCGTTTGCTTCCCAGTCCTAAATGGAGTTGAATCACATCCAGTTTCTGGTCCTACGAACAAGAGTTGTTTTCTGGTAAGAAGAGTCACTATCACGCTCCCATTGTCATACACAGGGCAAATATCACTGGCGTCTGTTCCCAGCCTGTACATTGTATTGGACTGAAGAGGATCTACTGTTCTTGACAGTTTCCTAAGCAGAGTTGAAGTAGATATGGCCCGTGTGTGTAGGAAGCACAGTTCTTTTATCCTGAGCAAGCTCACTATTCTGGCCCTATAGGAAACACAGTAGAGTAGAAGAGTGCTCTTTTCTCAAAAGCTGAGTGTGTTTCTTGTAAGGCGACCTAGCGTTTGTTTCCCAGTCCTAAATGGAGTTGAATCACATGCAGTTTCTGGTCGTACGAGCAAGAGTTGTTTTCTGGAAAGAAGATTCACTATTGTGCTCCCATTGCCATACACAGTGCAAATAGCACTCGCATCTGCTCTTAGCAAGTACAGTGTATTGGACTGAAGAGGAGCTACTGTTCTTGTCAGGTTCTTAAGCAGAGTTGAACTAGATATGGCCCGTGTGTGCAGGAAGCACAGTTCTTTTGTTCTGAGCAAGCTCTCTGTTCTGGCCCTATAGGAAACACAGTAGAGTAGAAGAGTGCTCTTTTCTCAAAAGCAGAGTGTGTTTCTTGTAAGACAAGCTAGTGTTTGTTTCCAAGTCCTAAATGGAGTTGAATAACATGCAGTTTCTGGTCATACGAGCAAGAGTTATTTTCTGGTAAGAAGAGTCACTACTGCGCTCCCATTGCTGTACACAGTGCAAATAGCACTGGCGTCTGTTCCCAGCATGTACAGTGTATTGGACTGAAGAGGATCTACTGTTCTTGTCAGTTTACTAAACAGAATTGAACTAGATATGGCCGTATGTTTAGGAAGCACAGTTCTTTTGTTCTGAGCAAGCTCATTGTTCTGGCGCTATAGGAAACATAGTAGATTAGAAGAGTGCTCTTTTCTCAAAAGCAGAGTGTGTTTCTTGTAAGGCGAGCTATTGTTTGTTTCCCAGTCCTAAATGAGGTTGAATCACATGCAGTTTTTGGTCCTATGTGCAAGAGTTGTTTTCTGGTAAGGAAAATCACTATTGCGCTCCCATTGCCAAACACAGTGGAAACAAAACTCGCATCTCTTCCCAGCAAGTACAGTGTATTGGACTGAAAAGGAGCTACTGTTCTTGTCAGTTTCCTAAGCAGAATTGAACTGGATATGGCCATTTGTGTAGGAAGCACAGTTCTTTTGTTCTGAGCAAGCTCACTGTACTGGCCCTATAGGAAACACAGTAGAGTAGAAGAGTGCTCTTTTCTCAAAAGCAGAGTGTGTTTCTTGTAAGGCGAGCCAGCGTTTGTTTCCCAGTCCTATATGGAGTTGAATCACATGCAGTTTTTGGTCCTACGAGCAAGAGTTGTTTTCTGGTAAGGAAAGTCACTATTGCGCTCCCGTTGACATACACAGTGCAAATAGCACTCGCGTCTGTTTCCAGCAAGTACAGTGTATTGGACTGAAGAGGAGCTACTGTTCTTGTCAGTTTCCTAAGCAAAATTGAACTAGATATGGCCCGTGTGTTTATGAAGCACATTTCTTTTGTTCTGAGCAAGCTCACTGTTCTGGCCCTATAGGAAACACAGTAGAGTACAAGAGTGCTCTTTTCTCAAAAGCAGAGTGTGTTTCTTGTAAGGCGAGATAGCATTTGTTTCCCAGTCCTAAATGGAGTTGAATCACATGCAGTTTCTGGTCCTACGAGTAGAGTTATTTTTTGGTAAGAAGAGTCACTATTGCGCTCCCAATGCCATACTCAGTACAAATAGCACTTGCGTCTGTTCCAATCAAGTACAGTGTATTGGACTGAAGTAGAGCTACTGTTCTTGTCAGTTTCCTAAGCAGTGTTGAACTAGATATGGCCCGTGTGTATAGGAAGCACAGTTCATTTGTTCTGAGCAAGCTCACTGTTCGCACCCCATAGGAAACACAGTAGAGTAGAAGAGTGCTCTTTTCTCAAAAGCAGAGTGTGTTTCTTGTAAGGCGAGCTAGCGTTTGCTTCCCAGACCTAAATGGAGTTGAATCACATGCTGTTTCTGGTCCTATGATCAAGAGTTGTTTTCTGGTAAGAAGAGTCACTATTTCGCTCCCATTGTCATACACAGGGCAAATAGCACTCTCGTCTGTTCCCAGCATGTACCGTGTATTGGACTGAAGAGGATCTACTGTTCTTGTCAGTTTCCGATGCAGAGTTGAACTAGATATGGCCCCTTTGTGTAGGAAGCACATTTCTTTTTTTCTGAGCAAGCTTACTGTTCTGGCCCTATATGAAAAACAGTAGAGTAGAAGAGTGCTCTTTTCTCAAAAGCAGAGTGTGTTTCTTGTAAGGCAAGCTAGCGTTTGTTTCCCAGTCCTAAGTGGAGTTGAATCTCATGCAGTTTCTGGTCCTAAGAGCCAGAGTTGTTTTCTGGTAAGAAGGGTCACTATTGTGCTCCCATTGCTGTACACAGAACAAATAGCACTCGTCTGTTCCCAGCAAGTACAGTGTATTGGACTGAAGAGGAGATACTGTTCTTGTCAGTTTCCTAAGCAGAGTTGAACTAGATATGGTCCATGTGTGTAAAAAGCACAGTTCATTTGTTCTGAGCAAGCTCACTGTTCGGACCCCATAGGAAACACAGTAGAGTAGAAGAGTGCTCTTTTCTCTAAACCCGAGTGTGTTTAGTGTAAGGCAACCTAGCGTTTGCTTCCCAGTCCTAAATGGAGTTGAATCACATCCAGTTTCTGGTCCTACGAGCAAGAGTTGTTTTCTGGTAAGAAGAGTCACTATCGCGCTCCCATT